>NW_024470697.1:0-272330 GCF_017639515.1 Carcharodon carcharias
TTCCCTATATCCACACTGACCCCAGTGGCTCTCTTACGGCTTCCCAATATCCAACACTGATTCCAGCGGCTCTCTACGGTTTTCCTAAATCCCAAACTGACTCGAGTGGCTCGTACGTTTTCCCTATATCACACACTGACTCTTAGTGGCTCTCTACGGTTTTCCTATAGTCCACACTGTCTCCAGTGGCTCTCTACGGTTTCCCAATAGTCAACACTGACACCAGGGGCTCACTACGGTTTCCCTATAGCCCACACTGACTACAGCGGCTCTCTACGGTTTCCCTATAGCCCACATTGACTTCAGCGGCTCTCTACGTTTCCCTTATAGTCCATACTGTCACCATTGGCTCTGTATGGTTTCCCGAAAGTCCACACTGATCCCAGTGGCTCTCTACGGTTTCCCTATGTCCACAATGACTCCAGTGGCATTCTAAGGTTTCCGTATATGCTCACTGACTCCAGGGGCTCTCTGCGGTTTCCTATATCCCACACTGAGTCAGTGGTTCTCTACGGTATCGCTATAGCCCACAATGACTCCAGTGGGCTCTATGGTTTCCAATAGCAACACACTGACTCCAGTGGCTCTCTACCAGTTTCCCTATAGGCCACACTGTCTCCAACGACTCTCTACGGTTCCCCTATATCCCACACTGATTCAGTGGATCTCGACGGTTTCCCTATATCCCACACTGATCCAGTGGCTCTCTCATTTACCTATATCCCACACTGACTCCGGCTGCACTCTACGGTTTCCCGTGCTGTCCTGTCCTGGGAGTGTTTGATGGGGACAGTGTAGAGGGATCTTTACTCTGCATCTACCCCGTGCTGTACTGTCCTGGGACGTGTGTTTGATGGGGACACTTTAGGAGGGAGATTTACTCTGTATTAACCGTGTGCTGTACCTGTCTGGGAGTAATTGATGTGGACAGTGTAGAGAGAGCTTTACTCTGTATCTGACCCCAGCTGTACCTGTCCTGGGAGTGTTTGATGGGGACAGTGGAGGACTGAGCTTTACTCTATATCTAACACTCTGCTGTAATCTCCTGGGAGTTTTGATGTGGACTGTGTTGAGAGATCTTTACTCTATATCTAATCCTGTGCTGTACCTGCCTGGAGTGTTTTGATGGGGACAGTTTAGAGGGAGATTTACTCTGTATCTAAACCGTGCTGCACCTTTCCTGTGAGTGTTTGACGGGGAAATTGTAGAGGAGCTTTACTATGTTTCTAACCCCATGCTGTCCCTGTTTGGGAGTTGTTTGATGAGGGCAGTGTAGAGAGAGATTTACTCTGTATCTAAACACAGTGCTCTACCTGTCCTGGCAAGTGTTTCATGGGGACAATGTAGAGGGAGCTTTACACTGTATCTAACCCTGTGCTGTACCTGTGCTGGGAGTGTTTGATGGGGACAGTGTAGACGGAGCTTTACCTGTGTCTAACCCTATGCTGTAAGTTGTCTTGGACTGTATGATGGGGACAGTGTAGAGGGTGCTTTATTCTGTATCTAACCCAGTGCTGTTCTGTCCTGGAGTGTTTGCTTGGGACAGTGTAGTGGGAGCTATACTCTGTATCTAAGCCCGTGCTGTTACTCCTGGGATTGTTTGATGGGGACTCTGTGTAGAGAGAGATTTCCTCTGTATCTAACCCTAGGCTGTGCCTGTGCTGGGAGTGTTTGATGGGGACAGAGTATAGAGGGAGCTTTACTCTGTATCGACCCCATGCTGTAACTCTCCTGGGATGTTTGATGGAGACAGTGTAGAGAGTGCTTTCGTCTTTATCTAACCTGGTGCTGTTCCTGTCCTGTGTGTGTTTGAAAGGGACAGTGTAGAGGGAGAGCTTTACTCTGTATCTAACCTCGTGCTGTACCTGCCTTGGAGTATCTGATGGGATGAATTTAGAGGGATTTACTCTGTATCTAACCCTGTGCTGTCCCTGTCCTGGAAGTGTCTGATGGGACAGTGTAGAGGGAGCTATTCTCCATATCTAACCGCGTGCTGTACCTGTCTGTGAGAGTTTGATGGGGACAGTGTAGTGTGAAGTTTACTCTGTATCTAACCCCGTGATGTACCTGTCCTGGGAGTGTTTGATGGGACATTGTAGAGGGAGCTTTACTCTATACCCTAAACTGTGCTGTACCTGTCCTGGGTGTTTTGATTGGGACAGTGTAGAGCGAGCTTTACTCTGAATCTAACCTCGTGCTGTACCTGTCCTGGAAGTGTCTGATGGGGTCAGTGTAGAGGGAGCTATTCTCCATATCTAACCGTGTGCTTTACCTGTCCTGGGAGTGTTTGATTGGGTCAGTGTTAGAGGGATCTTTCCTCTATATATCTATGCCTGTGCTGTACTGTCCTGGGAATGTTTGATGGGGATACTGTAGAGGGAGCTGTAGTCTGTATCTAACCTCGTGCTGTAACTGCCTGGGAGTATTTGATGGTTACAGTGTAGAGGGAGCTTTACTCTGTATCTCACCCCGTGCTGTACCTGTCCTGGATTGTTTGATGGGGGACAGTTTAGTGGGAGCTTTACTCTGTATCTAACTCATGCTCTACTGTCCTGGAAGTGTTTGATTGGGACCGTGTAGAGGGAGCTTTAATCTGTTATCTACCCCGTGCTGTACTGTCCTGTGAGAGTTTGATGGGGACTGTGTTGGGTGAAATTTACTCTGTATCTAACCCCGTGCTGCACCTGTCCATGAGAGTGTTTGATGGGGGACAGTGTAGATAGAGCTTTATCTGTATCTAACGTGTGCTGTACCTGTCTCGGGAGTGTTTGATGGGATAGTGTAGGGCGAGCTATTCTCTAAAATAACACCGTGCTGTACCTGTCCTGGGAGAGTTTGATGGTGACCGCTTAGAGGGAGCTTTACTCTGTATCTTACCCCGTGCTGTACCTGTCCTGAGAGTGTTTGATGGGGACAGTGTAGGGGGAGCTGTACTCTGCATTTGACCCCGTGTTGTACCTGTCCTTGCAGTGCTGGTTGGGGACAGTGTAGAGGGTGCTTATACTCTGTATCTAACCCGTGCTGTAACTCTACTGGGATTGTTTGATGGGACAGTGTAGAGAGAGATTTACTCTGTATCTAAACCGTGCTGTACCTTCCTGGGAGTGTTTGATGGGAACAGTGTAGATAGAGCTTTACCTCTTTATCTACCCCGTGCTCTACCTGTCCTGGGAGGTGTTTGATGGGGACAGTGTACAGAGAGCTTTACTCTGGATCATAACACTGTGCTGTACTTGTCCTGGGATGTTTGATGGGGACAGTATAGCGGGAGCTGTGTCTTGTATCTAACCCCGTGCTCTACCTGTCCTGGAAGTGTTTGATTAGGACAGTGCAGAGGGAGCTTTTTATATGTATCTAACGCCGTGCTGTACCTGTCCTGGGAGTGTTTGCTGGGGACAGTGTAGAGGGTGTTGTACTCTGTATCTAACCAGTGCTGTACCTGTCCTGGGAGTGTTTGATGGGAGATTGTAGCGGGATTGCTTTACTCTGTATCTACCCCGTGCTCTACTCTCCTGTGATTGCTGATGGGGACAGTGTAGAGAGAGCTTTACTCTGTATCTACCCCGTGTTGTACCTGTCCTGGGAGTGTTTTTGATGGGGACTAGTGTAGAGGGATCTTTACTCTGCATCTAACCCCGTGCTGTACCTGTCTTGGGAGTGTTTTGATGGGGACATTTTAGAGAGAGATTTACTCTGTATCTACCCCGTGCTGTCCCTGTCCTGGGAGTGTTTGATGGGACAGTGTAGAGTGAGCTTTACTCTATATCTAACATTCTGCTGTAACTCTCCTGGGAGTGTTTGATGTGGACTGTGTAGGGGGATCTTTATATCTAATCCTGTGCTGTACCTGTCCAGGGAGTGTTTGTGGGGACAGTTTAGAAGGGGAGATTTACTTTGTATCTAAACCGTGGCTGCACCTTTCCTGTGAGTGTTTGATGGGGAAAGTGTAGAGGGAGCTTTTACTATGAATCTAACCCCGTGCTGTTCCTGTTCTGGAGTGTTGATGCGGGCAGTGTAGAGAGAAATTTACTCTGTATCTAACACTGTGCTCTACTGTCCTGGCAGTGTTTCATGTGGACAATGTAGAGGGAGCTTTACACTTTATCTAACCCTGTGCTGTGCCTGTGCTGGGAGTGTATGATGGGGACAGTGTAGAGGGTGCTTTATTCTGTATCTAACCCCGTGCTTCTCTGTCCTGGGAGTGTTTGCTTGGGACAGTGTAGAGGGAGCTATACTCTGTATCTAACCCGTGCTGTAACTCTACTGGGATTGTTTGATGGGGACAGTGTAGAGAGAGATTTACTCTGTATCTAACCCCGTGCTGTACCTTTCCGGGAGTGTTTGATGGGAACAGTGTAGATAGCGCTTTACTCTGTATCTACCCGTGCTGTACCTGTCCTGGAGTGTTTGATGGGGACAGTGTAGAGAGAGCTTTACTCTGGATCTAACACTGTGCTGTAACTGTCCTGGGAGTGTTTGATGGGGACAGTGTAGAGGGAGCTTTACTCTGTATCTTAACCCCATGCTGTACCTGTCCTGGGAGTGTTTGATGGGGACTGTGTAGAGGGAGCTTTACTCTGTATCTAACCCCACGCTGTACCTGTCCTGGGAGTGTTGATGGGGACATTGTAGAGGGAGCTTTACTCTGATCTAACCCTGTGGCTGTTCTGACCTAGAAGTGTTCGCTTAGGGACCGTGCAAAGGGAGCTTTACTTTGCATTAACACCGTGCTCTTCCTGTCCTGGGAGTGTTTGATGGGGACAGTGTAGAGAGAAACTTTACTCTGTGTCTAACCACGCTGTTCCTGTCCTGGAGTGTTTGATTGGGACAGTGTAGACGGTGCTTTCTTTATATCTAATCCTGTGCTGTACCTGTCCTGGGAGTGTTTGATGGGGACAGTTTAGAGGGAGATTTACTTGTATCTAAACCGTGCTGCACCTTTCCTGGGGTGTTTGATGGGGAAAGTGTAGAGGGGGCTTTTACTATGTATCTAACCCCGTGCTGTCCTGTTCTGGAGTGTTTTGATGGGGGCAGTGTAGAGAGAAATTTACTCTGTATCTAACACTGTGCTCTACCTGTCCTGGCAGTGTTTCATGAGGACAATGTAGAGGGAGCTTTACATTTATCTAACCCTGTGCTGTGCCTGTGCTGGGAGTGTATGATGGGGACAGTGTAGATGGGCTTTATTCTGTATCTAACCCCGTGCTTCTCTGTCCTGGGAGTGTTTGCTTGGGACAGTGTAGAGGGAGCTATACTCTGTATCTAACCCCTGCTGTACTCTACTGGGAGTGTTTGATGGGGACAGTGTAGAGAGATTTACTCTCTTAATAACCCGTGCTGTACCTTCCTGGGAGTGTTTTGATGGGAACAGTGTTAGATAGCGCTTTACTCTGTATCTACCCCGTGCTGTACCTGTCCTGGGAGTGTTTGATGGGGACAGTGTAGGAGAGCTTTACTCTGGATCTAACACTGTGCTGTAACTGTCCTGGGAGTGTTTGATGGGGACAGTGTAGAGGGAGCTTTACTCTGTATCTAACCCCATGCTGTACCTGTCCTGGGAGTGTTTGATGGGGGACAGTGTAGACGGAGCTTTACTCTGTATCTAACCCCATGCTGTACCTGTCCTGGGAGTGTTTGATGGGGACATTGTAGAGGGAGCTTTACTCTGATCTAACCTGTGCTGTACCTGTGACCTAGAAGTGTTCGCATGGGACCGTGCAAAGGGAGCTAGTACTTTGCATCTAACCTTCTGCTTTGTGTCCTGGGAGTGTTTGATGGGGACAGTGTAGGAGAGACTTTACTCTGTGGCTAACCCCGTGCTGTTCCTGTCCTGGGAGTGTTTGGATGGGGACAGTGTAGAGGGAGCTTTACTTTATCTAGCCCCTTGCTGTAAATCTCCTGGGAGTGTTTGATGGGGACAGTATAGAGGGAGCTTCTACTCTGATATCTAAACCTGTGCTGTGCCTGTCCTGGGAGTGTTTGTTGGGGTCAGTGTAGAGGGAGCTGTACTCTGTATCTACCCTGTGCTGTACCTGTGTTGTGAGTGTTTGATGGGGACAGTGTAGGGAGCTTTACTCTGTATCTAACCCCTGCTGGACCTGTCCTGGAAGTATTTGGTGAGGACAGTGCAGAAGGAGCTTTACTTTGTATCTACCACTTGCTGTAACCTGTCCTGGGAGTGTTTGATGAGGACAGTGTCGTGTGAGCTTTACTCTGTATCTAACCCGTGCTATACCTGTCCTGGAAGTGTTTGATGGGGACAGTGCAGAGGGAGCTTTTATCTGTATCTAACCCTCTGCTGTACCTGTCCTGGGAGTGTTTGATGGGACAGTGTAGATGTGGTTTACTCTCTAAAATAACCCTCTGCTGTACCTGTCCTGCGAGTGTTTGATGGGGACAGTTTAGAGGCAGCTTTACTCCATATCTAACCCGTGCTGTACCTGTCCTGGGAGTATTTTGGGGACAGTGTAGGGAGTTTACTCTGTATCTAACCCTGTACTGTACAGGTCCTGGGAGTGTTTGATGGAGACAGTATAGAGAGAGCTTTACTCTATCTAACCCCGTGCTGTAACTGTGCTGTGATTGTTTGATGGGGACAGTGTAGAGAGAGCTTTACTCTGTATCTAACCCCGTGCTGTACCTGTGCTGTCAGTGTTTGTGGGGCACAATGTAGAGAGAGCTTTACTCTGTATCAACCCGTGCTGTACCTGTCCTGGGAGTATTTGATGGGAACAGTGTAGAGAGAGCTTTACTCTGCATCTAACACTGTGCTGGAACTGGTCATGGAGTGTTTGATGGGGACAGTATAGAGGGAGCTTTACTCTGTATCTAACCCCATGCTGTACCTGTTCTGGGAGGTGTTTGATGGGGACATTGTAGAGGGAGCTTTACTCTGATCTAACCCTGTGCTGTATCTGTCCTGGAAGTGTTCGCAACTGACAGTGCAGAGGGAGCTATACTTTGCATCTAACACCGTGCTCTACCTGTCCTGGGAGTGTTTGATGGGGACAGTGTAGAGAGAACTTTACTTTATATCTAACCCTCTGCTGTAACTGTCCTGGGAGTGTTTGATGGGGACAGCATAGAGAGAGCTTTACTCTGTATTTAAACCTGTGCTGTCCCTGTCCTGGGAGTGTTTGTTGGGGTCAGTGTAGAGAGAGCTGTACTCTGTATCTAACCCTGAGCTGTACCTGTGCTGTGAGTGTTTGAGGAGGACAGTGTAGAGGGAGCTTTACTATGTATCTAACCCTGTGCTGGACCTGTCCTGGGAGTGTTTGATGGGGACAGTGTAGAGGGAGCTTTACTCTGTATCTAACCCCGTGCTGTACCTCTCCTGGGAGTGTTTGATGGGGACAGTGTCGATGGAGCTTTACTCTGTATCTAACCCCGTGCTGTACCTGTCCTGGGAGTGTTTGATTGGGACAGTGTAGCGGGAGCTTTACTTTATAGCTAACCCCGTGCTGTAACTGTCCTGGGAGTGTTTGATGGGGACAGCGTAGAGAGAGCTTTACTCTGTATTTAAATCTGTGCTGTACCTGTCCTGGGAGTGTTTGTTGGGGTCAGTGTAGAGGGAGCTGTACTCTGTATCTAACCCTGTGTTGTACCTGTGTTGTGAGCGTTTGAGGGGGACAGTGTAGAGGGACCTTTACTCTGTATCTAACCCTGTGCTGGACCTGTCCTGGGAGTATTTGATGAGGACAGTGTAGAGGGAGCTTTACTTAGTATCTAACCCCTTGCTGTATATCTCCTGGGAGTGTTTGATGGGGACAGTGTCGATGGAGCTTTACTCTGTATCTAACCCCGTGCTGTACCTGTCCTGGGAGTGTTTGTTGGGGACAGTGTAGAGGGAGCTTTACTCTGTATCTAACCCCGTGCTGTACCTGTCCTGGGAGTGTTTGATGGGTACAGTGTAGAGAGAACTTTACTCTCTATCTTACCCCGTCCTGTACCTGTCCTGTGTGTGTTTGATGGGGACAGTGCAGAGGGAGCTTTACTCTGTATCTAACCCTCTGCTGTACATTTCCTGGGAGTGTTTGATGGGGACAGTGTAGATGGTGGTTCACTCTCTAAATAACCCTCTGCTGTACGTGTCCTGCGAGTGATTGATGGGGACAGTGTAGAGGCAGCTTTACTCCATATCTAACCCCGTGCTGTACCTGTCCTGGGTTTATTTGATGGGGACAGTGTAGGGAGTTTACTCTGTATCTAACCCCGTACTGTACCGGTACTGGGAGTGTTTGATGGGGATGGTGTAGAGAGCGCTTTACTCTATAATCTAACCCCGTGCTGTACCTATCCTGGGAGTGTTTGATGGGGACAGTGTAGAGGAAGCTTTACACTGTATCTATCCCGGTTCTGTACCTGTCCTGGAATTGTTTGATGGGGACAGTGTAGAGGGAGCTTTACTCTGTATCTAACCCCGTGCTGTAACTGTCCTGGGAGTGTTTGATGGGGACAGTGTAGAGAGAGCTTTACTCAGTATCTAACCCCGTGCTGTACCGGTCCTGGGAGTGTTTGATGTGGACAGTGTAGCGGGAGCTTTAGCCTGTATCTAACTCCGTGCTGTACGTGTCCTGCGAGTATTTGATGTGGACAGTGTAGTAGGAGCTTTATTCTGTATCTAACCCTCTGCTCTACCTGTCCTGGGAGTGTTTGTTGGGACAGTGTAGAGAGACCTTTACTCTGTATCTAATCCTGTGCTGTACCTGTCCTGGGAGTATTTGATGGGGACAGTGTAGAGAGAGCTTTACTCTCTATCTTACCCCATCCTGTACCTGCCCTTGGAGTGTTTGATGGGGTCACTGCAGAGGGAGCTTTACTCTGTATCTAATCCTCTGCTGTACATGTCCTGGGAGTGTTTGATGGGGACAGTGTAGATGGAAGTTTTCTCTCTAACTATCCCTCTGCTGTACGTGTCCTGCGTGTGTTTGTTGGGGACAGTGTAGAGGCAGCGTTACTCCATATCTAACCCCGTGCTGTACCTGTCTTGGGTTTATTTGATGGGGACAGTGTAGAGGGATCTTTACTCTGCAATTAACCCCGTGCTGTACCTGTCCTGGGAGTGTTTGATGGGGACACTGTAGAGTGAGCTTTACTCTATATCTAACACTCTGCTGTACCTGTCCTGGGAGTGTTTGATGGGTACAGTGTAGAGAGAGCTATACTCTCTATCTTACCCCGTCCTGTACCTGTCCTGTGTGTGTTTGATGGGGACAGTGCAGAGGGAGCTTTACTCTGTATCTAACCCTCTGCTGTACATTTCCTGGGAGTGTTTGATGGGGACAGTGTAGATGGTGGTTTACTCTCTAAATAACCCTCTGCTGTACGTGTCCTGCGAGTGTTTGATGGGGACAGTGTAGAGGCAGCTTTACTCCATATCTAACCCCGTGCGGTACCTGTCCTGGGTTTATTTGATGGGGACAGTGTAGGGAGTTTACTCTGTATCTAACCCCGTACTGTACCGGTACTGGGAGTGTTTGATGGGGATGGTGTAGAGAGCGCTTTACTCTATAATCTAACCCCGTGCTGTACCTATCCTGGGAGTGTTTGATGTGGACAGTGTAGCGGGAGCTTTAGCCTGTATCTAACTCCGTGCTGTACGTGTCCTGCGAGTATTTGATGTGGACAGTGTAGTAGGAGCTTTATTCTGTATCTAACCCTCTGCTCTACCTGTCCTGGGAGTGTTTGTTGGGACAGTGTAGAGAGACCTTTACTCTGTATCTAATCCTGTGCTGTACCTGTCCTGGGAGTATTTGATGGGGACAGTGTAGAGAGAGCTTTACTCTCTATCTTACCCCATCCTGTACCTGCCCTTGGAGTGTTTGATGGGGTCACTGCAGAGGGAGCTTTACTCTGTATCTAATCCTCTGCTGTACATGTCCTGGGAGTGTTTGATGGGGACAGTGTAGATGGAAGTTTTCTCTCTAACTATCCCTCTGCTGTACGTGTCCTGCGTGTGTTTGTTGGGGACAGTGTAGAGGCAGCGTTACTCCATATCTAACCCCGTGCTGTACCTGTCTTGGGTTTATTTGATGGGGACAGTGTAGAGGGATCTTTACTCTGCAATTAACCCCGTGCTGTACCTGTCCTGGGAGTGTTTGATGGGGACAGTGTAGAGTGAGCTTTACTCTATATCTAACACTCTGCTGTACCTGTCCTGGGAGTGTTTGATGGGTACAGTGTAGAGAGAGCTATACTCTCTATCTTACCCCGTCCTGTACCTGTCCTGTGTGTGTTTGATGGGGACAGTGCAGAGGGAGCTTTACTCTGTATCTAACCCTCTGCTGTACATTTCCTGGGAGTGTTTGATGGGGACAGTGTAGATGGTGGTTTACTCTCTAAATAACCCTCTGCTGTACGTGTCCTGCGAGTGTTTGATGGGGACAGTGTAGAGGCAGCTTTACTCCATATCTAACCCCGTGCGGTACCTGTCCTGGGTTTATTTGATGGGGACAGTGTAGGGAGTTTACTCTGTATCTAACCCCGTACTGTACCGGTACTGGGAGTGTTTGATGGGGATGGTGTAGAGAGCGCTTTACTCTATAATCTAACCCCGTGCTGTACCTATCCTGGGAGTGTATGATGGGGACAGTGTAGAGGGAGCTTTACCCTATATCTAACGCTGTGCTGTAACTGTCCTGTATGTGTTTGATGGGACAGTTTATAGAGAGCTTTACTCTCTATCTAACCCCGTGCTGTACCTGTGCTGTCAGTGTTTGTGGGGGACAATGTAGAGAGAGCTTTACTCTGTATCTAACCCTGTGCAGCACCTGTCCAGGGAGTGTTTGATGGGCTCAGTGTAGACGGAGCTTTACTTTATATCAAACCCTCTGCTGTAACTGTCCTGGGAGTGTTGATGGGGTCAGTGTAGAGGGAGCTTTACTCTGTATGTAACTCGGTGCTGTACCTGTGCTGTGAGTGTTTGAGTGGGACAGTGTGGAGGAAGCTTTACTCTGTATCTAACCCCGTGCTGTACCTCTCCTGGGAGTGTTTGATGGGGACAGTGTAGAGGAAGCTTTACTCTGTATCTATCCCGGTTCTGTACTGTCCTGGAATTGTTTGATGGGGACAGTGTAGAGGGAGCTTTACTCTGTATCTAACCCCGTGCTGTAACTGTCCTGGGAGTGTTTGATGGGGACAGTGTAGAGAGAGCTTTACTCAGTATCTAACCCCGTGCTGTACCGGTCCTGGGAGTGTTTGATGTGGACAGTGTAGCGGGAGCTTTAGCCTGTATCTAACTCCGTGCTGTACCTTTCCCAGGAGTATTTGATGTGGACAGTGTAGAAGGAGCTTTATTCTGTATCTAACCCTGTGCTGTACCTGTCCTGGGAGTGTTTGTTGGGACAGTGTAGAGAGACCTTTACTCTGTATCTAATCCTGTGCTGTACCTGTCCTGGGAGTATTTGATGGGGACTGTGTAGAGAGAGCTTTACTCTCTATCTTACCCCGTCCTGTACCTGTCCTTGGAGTGTTTGATGGGGACACTGCAGAGGGAGCTTTACTCTGTATCTAATCCTCTGCTGTACATGGTCCTGGGAGTGTTTGATGGGGACAGTGTAGATGGAGGTTTTCTCTCTAACTATCCCTTTGCTGTACGTGTCCTGCGTGTGTTTGATGGGGACAGTGTAGAGGCAGCGTTACTCCATATCTAACCCCGTGCTGTACCTGTCTTGGGTTTATTTGATGGGGACAGTGTAGAGGGATCTTTACTCTGCAATTAACCCCGTGCTGTACCTGTCCTGGGAGTGTTTGATGGGGACAGTGTAGAGTGAGCTTTACTCTATATCTAACACTCTGCTGTAACTCTCCTGGGAGTGTTTGATGTGGACTGTGTAGAGGGATCTTTACTCTATATCTAATCCTGTGCTGTACCTGTCCTGGGAGTGTTTGATGGGGACAGTTAGAGGGAGATTTACTCTGTATCTAACCCGTGCTGCACCTTTCCTGTGAGTGTTTGATTGGGAAAGTGTAGAGGGAGCTTTACTATTTATCTAACCCCATGCTGTTCCTGTTATGGTAGTGTTTGATGAGGGCAGTGCAGGGAGAGATTTACTCTGTATCTAACACCGTGCTCTACCTGTCCTGGCAGTGTTTCATGTGGACAGTGTAGACGGAGCTTTACACTGTATCTAACCCTATGCTGTGCCTGTGCTGGGAGTCTATGTTGGGGACAGTGTAGAGGGAGCTTTATTCTGTATCTCACCCCGTGCTTTTCTGTCCTGGGAGTGTTTGCTTGGGACAGTGTAGAGGGAGCTTTAATCTGTATTCAACCCTCTGCTGTACGTGTCTTTGGAGTGTTTGATGGGGACATTGTAGAGGGTGCTTTATTCTGTATCTAACCCCGTGCTGTACTTGTCCTGGGAGCGTTTGATGGGCACAGTGTAGAGACAGCTTTATTCTGTATCTAACCCTGTGCTGTACCTGTCCTGGAGTGTTTGATGGGGACAGTTTAGAGAGAGCTTTACTTGATATCTAACCTCATGCTGTACATGTCCTGGGTGTGTTTGAAGGGGACAGCGTAGAGGGATCCTTACTCTGTATCAAACCTCGTGCTGTCCCTGTGCTGAGAGTGTTTGATGAGGACAATGGAGAGACAGCCATTCTCTGTATCTAACCCGTGCTGTACCTGTCCTGTGAGTATTTCATGGGGACAGTGTAGAGAGAGCTTTACTCTGTATCTAACCCTGTGCTGTACCTGTCCTGGGAGTGGTTGAAGGGGACAGTGTAGAGGGATCTTTAATCTGTATCAAACCTCGTGCTGTACCTGTCCTGGGAGTGTCTGATGGGGACAGTGTAGAGGGAGCTATGCTCTATATGTAACGCTGTGCTGTACCTGTCCTGGGAGTGTTTGATTGGGGCAGTTCAGAGAGATCTTTACTCTGTATCTAACCCCGTGCTGTACCTGACCTGGGCGTATTTGATGGGGACAGTGTAGAGGGAATTTACTCTGTATCTAACTCCGTGTTGTCCCTGTCCTGGGAGTGTTTGTTTGGGTCAGTGTAGAAGGAGATTTACTCTATATCTAACCCCGTGCTGTTCCAGTCCTGGGAGTGTTTGATGGAGACACTGTAGAGGGAGCTTTACTCTGTATCTGACCCCGTGCTCTAACTCTCCTGTGATTGCTTGATGGGGTCAGTGTAGAGAGAGCTTTCCTCTGTATCGAAACCCGTGCTGTACCTTTCCTGGGAGTGTTGGATGGGGACAGAGTAGAGAGATATTTACTCTGTACCTTGCCCATGCTGTTCCTGTCCTGGAATGTTTGATGGGAACAGTGTAGAAGGAGCTTTACTCTGTATGTAACCCTGTGCTGGACCGGTCCGGAAGTCTTTGATGGGGACAGTGTAGAGGGAGCTTTACTCTGTATCTTACACTCTGCTGTACCTGTCCTGGGAGTATTTGATGGGGACAGTGTAGCAGGAGCTTTACTTTGTATCTAACCCCGTGCTGTACCTCTCCTGGGAGTGTTTGATGAGGACATTGTAGGGGGAGCTTTACTCTGTATCTAACCCGGTGCTGTACCTGTCCTGGAATTGTTTGATGGGGAAAGTGTAGAGGGAGCTTTATCTGTATCTAAGCTCGTGCTGTAAGTGACCTGGGAGTGTTTCATGGGGACAGTTTAGAGAGAGCTTTACTCTTTATCTAACTCCGTGCTGTACCTGTCCTAGGAGTGTTTGATGGGGACAGTGTGGAGGGACTTTACTCTGTATTGAACCCTGTGCTGTACCTGTCCTGGGAGTGTTTGATGGGGACAGTGTAGAAAGAGCATTACTCTATATCTAACCCCGTGCTCTACCTGTCCTGAGAGTGTTTGATGAGGACAGTATAGAGAGAGCTTTACTCTGTATCTAACCCTGTGCTGTACCTTTCCTGGGCGTGTTTGATGGGGAGAGTCTAGGGAGAGCTTTATTCTGGCTCTACCACGTGCTGTACCTGTCCTGAGAATGTGTGATGAGGACAGTGTAGAGACAGTTATTCTCTGTATCTAACCCGTGCTGTACCTGTCCTGTGAGTATTTGATGGGGAAAGTGTAGATAGAGCTTTACTCTGTATGTAACACTGTGCTGTACCTGTCCTGGGATTGTTTTGATCGGAACAGTGTAGAGAGAGCTTTACTCTATACCTAACCCCGTGATGTACCTGTCCTGGGAGCGTTTGATGGGGACATTGTAGAGGGAGCTTTACTCTATACCTAACCCTGTGCTGTACCTGTCCTGGGTGTGTTTGATGGGGACATTATAGAGCGAGCTTTACTCTGTATCTAACCTCGTGCTGTACCTGTCCTGGAAGTGTCTGATGGGGACAGATTAGAGGGAGCTATTCTCTATATCTAACCCCGTCTGTACCTGTCCTGGGAGTGTTTGATCGGGACAGTGTAGAGGGAGCTTTATTCTGTATCTAACCCTGTGCAGCACCTGTCCAGGCAGTGTTTGATGGGGACCGTGTAGACCGAGCTTTACTCTGTATCTAACCTTCTGCTGTACGTGTCCTGGGAGTGTTTGATGGGGACAGTATAGAGGGAGCTTTACTCTGTATCTAACCCCGTGCTGTACCTGTCCTGGGAGTGTTTGATGGGGACATTGTAGAGGGAGCTTTACTCTGATGTAACCCTGTGCTCTACCTGTCCTGGAAGTGTTCGCTTGGGACAGTATAGAGGGAGCTATACTTTGCATCTAACTCCGTGCTCTACCTGTCCTGGGAGTGTTTGATGGGGACAGTGTAGAGAGAACCTTACTCTGTATCTAACCCCAAGCTGTTCCTGTCCTGGAAGTGTTTGATTGGGACAGTGTAGAGGGATGTTTACTTTATATCTCACTGTCTGCTGTAACTGTGCTGGGAATGTTTGATGGGGACAGTGTAGAGGGAGCTTTACTCTTTATCTAACCCCATGCTGTACCTGTTCTGGGAGTGTTTGATGGGGACATTGTAGAGGGAGCTTTACTCTGATCTAACCCTGTGCTCTACCTGTCCTGGAAGTGTTCGCTTGGGACAGTACAGAGGGAGCTATACTTTGCATCTAACTCCGTGCTCTACCTGTCCTGGGAGTGTTTGATGGGGCCAGTGTCGAGCGAGCTTTACTCTGTATCTAACCTCGTGCTGTACCTGTCCTGGAAGTGTCTGATGGGGACAGATTAGAGGGAGCTATTCTCTATATCTAACCCCGTGCTGTACCTGTCCTGCGAGTGTTTGATGGGGACAGTTTGGAGAGAGATTTACTCTGGATCCAACCCCGTGCTGTACCTGTACTGGGTGTGTTTGATGGGGACAGTGTAGATGGAGCTTTACTCTATATCTAACACTCTGCTGTAACTGTCGTGGGAGTGTTTGATGGGGACATTGTAGAGGGAGCTTTACTCTATATCTAATCCTGTGCTGTACCTGTCCTGGGAGTGTTTGATCGGGACAGTGTAGAGGGAGCTTTACCCTATATCTAACCCGGTGCTGTACCTGTACTGGGTGTGTTTGATGGGGACAATGTAGAGAGAGCTTTACTCTATTTCTAACCCCGTGCTTTTCCTGCCCTGGGAGTGTTTGACGGGGTCAGTGTAGGTGGAGTTTTACTCTATATCTAACACTCTGCTGTAACTGTCCTGGGAGTGTTTGATGGGGACATTGTAGAGGGAGCTTTACTCTATATCTAATCCTGTGCTGTACCTGTCCTGGGAGTGTTTGATGGGGACATTGTAGAGGGAGCTTTACTCTGTATCTAACCAGTGCCTTACCTGCCCTGGGATTAGTTAATGGGGAAAGTGTAGAGGGAGCTTTACTCTGTATCTCACCCCATGCTGTATCTGTCCTGGAAGTGTTTGTTGGGTCAGTGTAGAGGGAGCTATACTCTGTACCTAACCCCGTGCTCTAACTCCCCTGGGATTGTTTGATGCTGATAGTTTAGGGAGAGCTTTACTCTGTATGTAACACTGTGCTGTACCTGTCCTGGGAGCGTTTGATCGGGACAGTGTAGAGAGAGCTGTTCTCTGTATCTAACCTCGTCTGTACCTGTCCTGGGACCGTTTGATGGGGACAGTGTAGAGGGAGCTATTCCCTATATCTAACCCCGTGCTGTACCTGTCCTGGGAGTGTTTGATTGGGACAGTGTAGAGAGAGATTTATTCTGGATCTAACCCCGTGATGTTCCTGTCCTGGAAGTGTTCGCTTGGGACAGTACAGAGGGAGCTATACTTTGCATCTAACTCCTTGCTCTACCTGTCCTGGGAGTATTTGATGGGGACAGTGTAGGGAGAACTTTACTCTGTATCTAACCCCACACTGTTCCTGTCCTGGGAGTGTTTGATTGGGACAGTGTAGAGGGAGCTTTACTTTATATGTCACCCTCTGCTGTAACTGTCCTGGGAGTGTTTGATGTGGACAGCGTAGAGAGAGCTTTACTCTGTATCTAACCCTGTGCTGTACCTGTGCTGTGAGTGTTTGAGGGGGACAGTGTAGAGGGAGCTTTACTCTGTATCTAACCCTCTGCTGTACACGTCCGGGAGTGTTTGGTGGGGACAGTGTAGATGGTGGTTTACTCTGTATCTAACCCTCTGCTGTACATGTCCTGGGAGTGTTTGGTGGGGACAGTGTAGATGGTGGTTTACTCTGTATCTAACCCTCTGCTGTACATGTCCTGCGAGTGTTTGATGGGGACAGTGTAGAGGCAGCTTTACTCCATATCTAACCCCGTGCTGTACCTGTCCTGCGTTTATTTGATGGGGACAGTGTAGGGAGTTTACTCTGTATCTAACCCCGTACTGTACCGGTACTGGGAGTGTTTGATGGGGACAGTGTAGAGAGCGCTTTACTCTGTAATCTAACCCCGTGCTGTACCTATCCTGGGAGTGTTTGATGGGGACAGTGTAGATGGAGCTTTACTCTATATTTAACGCTGTGCTGTACCTGTCCAGTAAGTGTTTGATGGGGACAGTTTATAGAGAGCTTTACTCTCTATCTAACCCCGTGCTGTACCTGTGCTGTCAGTGTTTGTGGGGGACAATGTAGAGAGAGCTTTACTCTGTATCTAACCCTGTGCAGCACCTGTCCAGGGAATGTTTAATGGGGACGGTGTAGACGGAGCTTTACTCTCTATCTAACCCCGTTCTTTATCTGTCCTGGAAGTGTTTGTTGGGTCAGTGTAGAGGGAGCTATACTCTGTATCTAACCCCATGCTGTACCTGTCCTGGGAGTGTTTGATGAGGACAGTGTAAGGGGAGCTTTACTCTGTATCTAACCCTGTGTTGTACCTCTCCTGAGAGTGTTTGATGAGGACAGTGTAGGGGGAGCTTTACTCTGTATCTAACCCCGTGCTGTACCTGTCCTGGGAGTGTTTGATGGGGACAGTGTAGAGAGAGCTTTACTCAGTATCTAACCACGTGCTGTACCGGTCCTGGGAGTGTTTGATGTGGACAGTGTAGCGGGAGCTTTAGCCTGTATCTAACTCCGTGCTGTACCTTTCCTAGGAGTATTTGATGGGGACAGTGTAGAAGGAGCCTAACTTTGTATCTAACCCTCTGCTGTACATGTCCTGGGAGTGTTTGTTGGGACAGTGTAGAGAGACCTTTACTCTGTATCTAACCCTGTGCTGTACCTGTCCTGGGAGTGTTTGATGGGGACAGTGAAGAGAGAGCTTTACTCTCTATCTTACCCCGTCCTGGGAGTGTTTGATGGGGACCCTGCAGAGGGAGCTTTGCTCTGTATCTAACCCTCTGCTGTACATGTCCTGGGAGTGTTTGATGGGGACAGTGTAGATGGAGGTTTACTCCATATCTAACCCCGTGCTGTTACTGTCCTGGGTTTATTTGATGGGGACAGTTTAGACAGAGCTTTGCTCTCTATCTAACCCCGTGCTGTACCGGTGCTGGGAGTGTTTAATGGGGACACTGTAGAGAGAGCTTTACACAGTATGTAACCCTGTGCTGAACCTGTCCTGGGAGTGTTTGATGGGGATACTGTAGAGGGAGCTGTAGTCTGTTTCTAACCTCGTGCTGTACCTGCCTGGGAGTATTTGATTGGTACAGTGTAGAGGGAGCTTTACTCTGTATCTAACCCCGTGCTGTACCTGTCCTTGAAGTGTTTGCTGGGGACAGTGTAGAGGGAGATATACCCTGTATGTAACCCCGTGCTGTAAATCTCCTGGGATTGTTTGAAGGGGACTGTATAGAGGGAGCTTTACTCTCTATCTAATCCCGTGCTCTACCTGTCCTGGAAGTGTTTGATTGGGACAGTGTAGAGGGAGCTTTTATATGTATCTAACACTGTGCTGTACCTGTCATGGAAGTGTTTAATGGGGACAGTGTAGAGGGAGCTTTACTCTATATATCTAACCCCGTGCTGTACCTGTCCTGGGAGTGTTTGATGGGGAGATTGTAGAGGAAGCTTTACTCTGTATCTGATCCCGTGCTGCACCTTTCCTGTGAGTGTTTGTTGGGGAAAGTGTGGAGAGAGCTTTACTCTGTATCTAACAACGTGCTCTACCTGTCCTGGGAGTGTTTGATTGGGACAGTGTAGAGGGAGCTTTTATCTGTATCTACCCCCGTGCTGTACCTGTCCTGTGAGAGTTTGATGGGGACAGTGTAGGGTGAAATGTACTCTGTATCTAACCCCGTGGTGTACCTGTCCTGGGAGTGTTTGTTGGGAAAGTGTAGAGAGAGCTTTACTCTGCATCTCACCCCGTGCTGTACCTGTCCTCGGGAGTGCTTGATGGGGCCAGTGTAGAGAGAGCTTTACTCTATACCTAACCCCATGATGTACCTGTCCTGGGAGTGTTTGATGGGGCCGTGTAGAGCGAGCTTTACTCTGTATCTAACCTCGTGCTGTACCTGTCCTGGAAGTGTCTGATGGGGACAGATTAGAGGGAGCTATTCTCTATATCTAACCCCGTGCTGTACCTGTCCTGGGAGTGTTTGATTGGGAGAGTTTAGAGAGAGATTTACTCTGGATCCAACCCCGTGATGTACCTGTACTGGGAGTGTTTGATGGGGACATTGTAGAGGGAACTTTACTCTATATCTAATCCTGTGCTGTACCTGTCCTGGGAGTGTTTGATCGGGACAGTGTAGAGGGAGCTTTACCCTATATCTAACCCGGTGCTGTACCTGTACTGGGTGTGCTTGATGGGGACAGTGTAGAGAGAGGTTTACTCTATTTCTAACCCCGTGCTTTTCCTGTCCTGGGAGTGTTTGATGGGGTCAGTGTAGATGGAGTTTTACTCTATATCTAACACTCTGCTGTAACTGTCCTGGGAGTGTTTGATGGGGACATTGTAGAGGGAGCTTTACTCTATATCTAATCCTGTGCTGTACCTGTCCTGGGAGTGTTTGATGGGGCATTGTAGAGGGAGATTTACTCTGTATCTAACCAGTGCCTTACCTGCCCTGGGATTAGTTGATGGGGTCAGTGTAGAGGGAGCTTTACTCTGTATCTAACCCCATGCTGTATCTGTCCTGGAAGTGTTTGTTGGGTCAGTGTAGAGGGAGCTATACTCTGTATCTAACCACGTGCTCTAACTCCCTGGGATTGTTTGATGCGGACAGTTTAGAGAGAGCTTTACTCTGTATGTAACACTGTGCTGTACCTGTCCTGGGAGCGTTTGATTGGGACAGTGTAGAGGGAGCTATTCTCTATATCTAACCCCGTGCTGTACCTGTCCTGGGAGTGTTTGATCGGGACAGTGTAGAGGGAGCTTTACTCTGTATCTAACCCTGTGCAGCACCTGTCCAGGGAGTGTTTGATGGGGACAGTGTAGACGGAGCTTTACTCTGTATCTAACCTTCTGCTGTACGTGTCCTGGGAGTGTTTGATGGGACAGTGTAGAGGGAGCTTTACTCTGTATCTAACCCCGTGCTGTACCTGTCCTGGGAGTGTTTGATGGGGACATTGTAGAGGGAACTTTACTCTGATCTAACCCTGTGCTCTACCTGTCCTGGAAGTGTTCGTTTGTGACAGTATATAGGGAGCTATAATTTGCGTCTAACTCCGTGCTCTACCTGTCCTGGGAGTGTTTGATGGGGACAGTATAGAGAGAACCTTAGTCTGTATCTAACCCCACGCTGTTCCTGCCCTGGGAGTGTTTGATTTGGACAGTGTAGAGGGATGTTTACTTTATATCTCACCCTCTGCTGAAACTGTCCTGGGAGTGTTTGATGGGGACAGTGTAGAGGGAGCTTTACTCTGTATCTCACCCCGTGCTGTACCTGTCCTGGGAGTGTTTGATGGGGTCAGTGTAGAGGGAGCTGTACTCTGTCCCTAATCCTGTGCTGTACCTGTGCTGTGATTGTTTGAGTGGGACAGTGTAGAGGGAGCTTTACTCTGTATCTAACCCTGTGCTGGACCTGTCCTGGGTGTATTTGATGAGGACAGTGTAGAGGGAGCTTTACTCTGTATCTAACCCTCTGCTGTACATGTCCTGGGAGTGTTTGGTTGGGACAGTGTAGATGGTGGTTTACTCTGTATCTAACCCTCTGCTGTACATGTCCTGCGAGTGTTTGATGGGGACAGTTTAGAGGCAGCTTTACTCCATATCTAACCCCATGCTGTACCTGTCCTGGGTTTATTTGATGGGGACAGTGTAGGGAGTTTACTCTATCTAACCCCGTACTGTACCGGTACTGGGAGTGTTTGATGGGGACAGTGTAGAGAGTGCTTTACTCTGTAATCTAACCCCGTGCTGTACCTATCCTGGGAGTGTTTGATGGGGACATTGTAGATGGAGCTTTACTCTATATCTAACGCATTGCTGTACCTGTCCTGTAAGTGTTTGATGGGGACAGTTTATAGAGAGCTTTACTCTCTATCTAACCCCGTGCTGTAGCTGTGCTGTCAGTGTTTGTGGGGGACAATGTATAGAGAGCTTTACTCTGTATCTGACCCTGTGCAGCACCTATCCAGGGAGTGTTTGATGGGGACCGTGTAGACGGAGCTTTACTCTGTATCTAACCTTCTGCTGTACGTGTCCTGAGAGTGTTTGATGGGGACAGTGTAGAGGGAGATTTACTCTGATCTAACCCTGTGCTGTACCTGTCGTGGAAGTGTTCGCTTGGGACAGTGCAGAGGGAGCTATACTTTGCATCTAACACCGTGCTCTACCTGTACTGGAAGTGTTTGATGGGTACAGTGTAGAGAGAACTTTACTCTGTATCTAACCTCACGCTGTTCCTGTGCTGGGAGTTTTGATTGGGACAGTGTAGACAGAGCTTTACTTTATATCTAACCCTGTGCTGGACCTGTCCTGGAAGTGTTTGATGGGGACAGTGTAGAGGGAGCATTACTCTGTATCGAACCCTCTGCTGTACCTGTCCTGGGAGTATTTGATGGGGACAGTGTAGAAGAAGCTTTACTTTGTATCTAACCCCGTGCTGTACCTCTCCTGGGAGTGTTTGATGGGGACAGTGTAGAGGAAGGTTTACTCTGTATCTAATCCGGTTCTGTACCATTCCTGGAATTGTTTGAAGGGGACAGCGTAGAGGGAGCTTTACTCTGTATCTAACCCCGTGCTTTAACTGTCCTGGGAGTGTTTGATGGGGACAGTGTAGAGAGAGCTTTACTCAGTTTCTAACCACGTGCTGTACCGGTCCTGGGAGTGTTTGATGTGGACAGTGTAGCGGGAGCTTTAGCCTGTATCTAACTCCGTGCTGTACCTTTCCTAGGAGTATTTGATGGGGACAGTGTAGAGGGAGCTTTACTCTGTATCTAACCCCGTGTTGTACCTGTCCTGGGAGTGTTTGATGGGGACGCTGTAGAGGGAGCTTTATTCTGTATCTAACCCTGTGCTGTACCTGTCCTGGGAGTGTTTGATGGAGACTCTGTAGAGGGAGCTGTACTCTGTATCTAACCTCATGTTATACCTGCCCTGGGAGTGTTTGACGGGGACAGTGTAGAGGGAGCTTTACTCTGTATCTAACCCCTTGCTGTACCTGTCCTGGGAGTGTTTGATGGGGACAGTGAAGAGAGAACTTTACTCTGTATCTTACCCCGTCCTGTACCTGTCCTGGGAGTGTTTGATGGGGACACTGCAGAGGGAGCTTTGCTCTGTATCTAACCCTCTGCTGTACATGTCCTGGGACTGTTTGATGGGGACAGTGTAGATGGAGGTTTACTCCATATCTCACCCCGTGCTGTATCTGTCCTGGGAGTATTTGATGGGGACAGTGTAGGGAGCTTTACTCTGAATCTAACCCCGTGCTGTACCGGTCCTGGGAGTGTTTGATGGGGACAGTTTAGATAGAGCTTTACTCTCTATCGAACACTGTGCTGTACCTGTGCTGGGAGTGTTTAATGGGGACACTGTAGAGAGAGCTTTACACAGTATGTAACCCTGTGCTGAACCTGTCCTGGGAGTGTTTGATGGGAGACTGTAGAGGGAGCTTTACTCTGTATCTGACCCCGTGCTCTAACTCTCCTGTGATTGCTTGATGAGGACAGTGTAGAGAGAGCTTTACTCTGTATCTAACCTCATGCTGTACCTGTCCTGGAAGTGTCTGATGGGGTCAGATTAGAGGGAGCTCTTCTCTATATCTAACCCCGTGCTGTACCTGTCCTGGGAGTGTTTGATTGGGACAGTGTAGAGAGAGATTTATTCTGGATCTAACCCCGTGATGTTCCTGTCCTGGGAGTGTTTGATCGGGACAGTGTAGAGGGAGCTTTACTATGGATCTAACTCTGTGCAGCACCTGTCCAGGGAGTGTTTGATGGGGACCGTGTAGACGGAGCTTTACTCTGTATCTAACATTCTGCTGTACGTGTCCTGGGAGTGTTTGATGGGGACAGTGTAGAGGGAGCTTTACTCTGTACCTAACCCCGTGCCGTACCTGTCCTGGGAGTGTTTGATGGGGACATTGTAGATGGAGCTTTTCTCTGATCTAACCCTGTGCTGTACCTGTCCTGGAAGTGTTCGCTTGGGACAGTATAGAGGGAGCTATACTTTGCATCTAACTCCGTGCTCTACCTGTCCTGGGAGTGTTTGATGGGGACAGTGTAGAGAGAACTTTACTCTGTATCTAACCCCACGCTGTTCCTGTCCTGGGAGTGTTTGATGGGGACATTGTAGAGGGAGCTTTACTCTGTATCTAACCAGTGTCTTACCTGCCCTGGGATTAGTTGATGGGGAAAGTGTAGAGGGAGCTTTACTCTGTATCTCACCCCATGCTGTATCTGTCCTGGAAGTGTTTGTTGGGTCAGTGTATAGGGAGCTTTACTCTGTATCTACCCCGTGCTGTACCTGTCCTGGGATTGTTTGATGGGGACAGTGTAGAGAGAGCTTTACTCTGGATCTACCCCGTGCTGTACCTGTCCTGGGAGTGTTTGATGGGGACAGTGTAGAGAGAGCTTTACTCTGGATCTAACACTGCTGTATCTGTCCTGGGAATGTTTGATGGGGACAGTGTAGAGGGAGCTTTGCTCTGTATCTAACCCCGTGCTGTACCTGTCCTGGGAGTCTTTGATTGGGACAGTGTGGAGGGAGTTATACTCTGTATCTAACCCCGTGCTGTACCTGTCCTGGGAGTGTTTGATGGGGAGACTGTAGAGGGAGCTTTACTCTGTATCTGACCCCGTGCTCTAACTCTCCTGTGATTGCTTGATGAGGACAGTGTAGAGAGAGCTTTACTCTGTATCTAACCCCGTGTTGTACCTGTCCTGGGAGTGTTTGATTGGGACAGTGTAGAGAGATTTATTCTGGATCTAACCCCGTGATGTTCCTGTCCTGGGAGTGTTTGATCGGGACAGTGTAGAGGGAGCTTTACTATGTATCTAACTCTGTGCAGCACCTGTCCTGGAAGTGTTCGCTTGGGACAGTAGAGAGGGAGCTATACTTTGCATCTAACTCCGTGCTCTACCTGTCCTGGGAGTGTTTGATGGGGACAGTGTAGAGAGAACTTTACTCTGTATCTAACCCCACACTGTTCCTGTCCTGGGAGTGTTTGATTGGGACAGTGCAGAGGGAGGTTTCCTTCATATCTCACCCTGTGCTGTAACTGTCCTGGGAATGTTTGATGGGGAAAGTGCAGAGAGAGCTTTACTCTTATCTCACCCCATGCTGTACCTGTCCTCGGGTGTGGTTGATCAGGACAGTGTAGAGAGAGCTTTACTCTATACCTAACCCCATGATGTACCTTTCCTGGGAGCGTTTGATGGGGCCAGTGTAGAGCGAGCTTTACTCTGTATCTAACCTCGTGCTGTACCTGTCCTGGAAGTGTCTGATGGGGTCAGATTAGAGGGAGCTCTTCTCTATATCTAACCCCGTGCTGTACCTGTCCTGGGAGTGTTTGATTGGGACAGTTTAGAGAGAGATTTACTCTGGATCTAACCCCGTGATGTTCCTGTCCTGGGAGTGTTTGATCGGGACAGTGTAGAGGGAGCTTTACCCTATATCTAACCCGGTGCTGTACCTGTACTGGGTGTGTTTGATGGGGACAGTGTAGAGAGAGCTTTACTCTATTTCTAACCCCGTGCTTTACCTGTCCTGTGAGTGTTTGATGGGGTCAGTGTTGATGGAGCTTTACTCTATATCTAACACCCTGCTGTAACTGTCCTGGGAGTGTTTGATGGGGACATTGTAGAGGGAGCTTTACTCTATATCTAATGCTGTGCTGTACCTGTCCTGGGAGTGTTTGATGGGGACATTGTAGAGGGAGCTTTACTCTGTATCTAACCAGTGCCTTACCTGCCCTGGGATTAGTTGATGGGGAAAGTGTAGAGGGAGCTTTACTCTGTATCTCACCCCATGCTGTATCTGTCCTGGAAGTGTTTGTTGGGTCAGTGTAGAGGGAGCTATACTCTGTATCTAGCCCCGTGCTCTAACTCCTCTGGGATTGTTTGATGGGGACAGTTTAGGGAGAGCTTTACTCTGTATGTAACACTGTGTTGTACCTGTCCTGGGAGTGTTTGATCGGGACTGTGTAGAGAGAGCTGTTCTCTATATCTAACCCCGTGCTGTACCTGTCCTGGGAGTGTTTGATGGGGACAGTGTAGAGAGCGCTTTACTCTATAGTCTAACCCCGTGCTGTACCTATCCTGGGCGTGTTTGATGGGGACAGTGAAGAGTGAGCTTTACTCTATATCTAACGCTGTGCTGTAACTGTCCTGTAAGTGTTTGATGGGGACAGTTTATAGAGAGCTTTACTCTCTATCTAACCCCGTGCTGTACCTGTGCTGTCAGTGTTAGTGGGGGACAATGTAGTGAGAGCTTTACTCTGTATCTAACCCTGTGCAGCACCTGTCCAGGGAGTGTTTGATGGGGACCGTGTAGACGGAGCTTTACTCTGTATCTAAGCTTCTGCTGTACGTGTCCTGGGAGTGTTTGATGGGGACAGCGTAGTGGGAGATTTACTCTGATCTAACCCTGTGCTGTACCTGTCGTGGAAGTGTTCGCTTGGGACAGTGCAGAGGGAGCTATACTTTGCATCTAACACCGTGGTCTACCTGTCCTGGAAGTGTTTGATGGGGACAGTGTAGGGAGAACTTTACTCTGTATCTAACCCCACGCTGTTCCTGTGCTGGGAGTGTTTGATTGGGTCAGTGTAGACGGAGCTTTACTTTATATCTAACCCTCTGCTGTAACTGTCTTGGGAGTGTTTGATGGGGTCAGTGTAGAGGAAGCTTTACTCTGTATCTAACCCTGTGCTATACCTGTGCTGTGAGTGTTTGAGTGGGACAGTGTAGAGGGAGCTTTACACTGTATCTAACCCTGTGCTGGACCTGTCCTGGAAGTGTTTGATGGGGACAGTGTAGAGGGAGCTTTACTCTGTATCGTACGCTCTGCCGTACCTGTCCTGGGAGTATTTGATGGGGACAGTGTAGAAGGAGCTTTACTTTGTATCTAACCCCGTGCTGTACCTCTCCTGGGAGTGTTTGATGGGGACAGTGTAGAGGGATCTTTACTCTGCATCTAACCCCGTGCTGTACCTGTCCTGGGAGTGTTTGATGGGGACACTTTTGAGAGAGATTTACTCTGTATCTAACCGCGTGCTGTACCTGTCCTGGGAGTAATTGATGGGGACTGTATAGAGTGAGCTTTACTCTGTATCTGACCCCGTGCTGTACCTGTCCTGGGAGTGTTTGATGGGGACAGTGTAGAGTGAGCTTTACTCTATATGTAACACTCTGCTGTAACTCTCCTGAGAGTGTTTGATGTGGACTGTGTAGAGGGATCTTTACTCTATATCTAATCCTGTGCTGTACCTGTCCTGGGAGTGTTTGATGGGGACAGTTTAGAGGGAGATTTACTCTGTATCTAACCCGTGCTGCAACTCTCCTTGGATTGTTTGATGGGGACAGTGTAGAGAGAGATTTACTCTGTATCTAAACCCGTGCTGTACCTTTCCTGGGAGTGTTTGATGGGAACAGTGTAGAGAGAGCTTTTCTCTGTATCTAAACCTGTGCTGTTCCTGTCCTGGGAGTGTTTGTTGGGGTCAGTGTAGAGTGAGCTTTACTCTGTATCTAACCCTGTGCTGTACCTGTGCTGTTAGTGTTTGAGGGGGACAGTGTAGATGGTGGTTTACTCTCTAAATAACCCTCTGCTGTACGTGTCCTGGGAGTGTTTGATGGGGACAGTGTAGAGGCAGCTTTACTCCATATCTAACCCCGTGCTGTACCTGTCCTGCGTTTATTTGATGGGGACAGTGTAGGGAGTTTACTCTGTATCTAACCCCGTACTGTCCCGGCGCTGGGAGTGTTTGATGGGGACAGTGTAGAGAGCGCTTTACTCTGTAATCTAACCCCGTGCTGTACCTATCCTGGGAGTGTTTGATGGGGACAGTGAAGAGTGAGCTTTACTCTATATCTAACGCTGTGCTGTAACTGTCCTGTAAGTGTTTGATGGGGACAGTTTATAGAGAGCTTTACTCTCTATCTAACCCCGTGCTGTACCTGTGCTGTCAGTGTTTGTGGGGGACAATGTAGTGAGAGCTTTACTCTGTATCTAACCCTGTGCAGCACCTGTCCAGGGAGTGTTTGATGGGGACCGTGTAGACGGAGCTTTACTCTGTATCTAACCTTCTGCTGTACGTGTCCTGGGAGTGTTTGATGGGGACAGCGTAGTGGGAGATTTACTCTGATCTAACCCTGTGCTGTACCTGTCGTGGAAGTGTTCGCTTGGGATAGCGCAGAAGGAGCTATACTTTGCATCTAACACCGTGGTCTACCTGTCCTGGAAGTGTTTGATGGGGACAATGTAGGGAGAACTTTACTCTGTATCTAACCCCACGCTGTTCCTGTGCTGGGAGTGTTTGATTGGGACAGTGTAGACGGAGCTTTACTTTATATCTAACCCTCTGCTGTAACTGTCTTGGGAGTGTTTGATGGGGTCAGTGTAGAGGAAGCTTTACTCTGTATCTAACCCTGTGCTATACCTATGCTATGAGTGTTTGAGTGGGACAGTGTAGAGGGAGCTTTACACTGTATCTAACCATGCGCTGGACCTGTCCTGGAAATGTTTGATGGGGACAGTGTAGAGGGAGCTTTACTCTGTATCGTACGCTCTGCTGTACCTGTCCTGGGAGTATTTGATGGGGACAGTGTAGAGGGATCTTTACTCTGCATCTAACCCCGTGCTGTACCTGTCCTGGGAGTGTTTGATGGGGACACTTTTGAGAGAGATTTACTCTGTATCTAACTGCGTGCTGTACCTGTCCTGGGAGTAATTGATGGGGACTGTATAGAGAGAGCTTTACTCTGTATCTGACCCCGTGCTGTACCTGTCCTGGGAGTGTTTGATGGGGACAGTGTAGAGTGAGCTTTACTCTATATGTAACACTCTGCTGTAACTCTCCTGAGAGTGTTTGATGTGGACTGTGTAGAGGGATCTTTACTCTATATCTAATCCTGTGCTGTACCTGTCCTGGGAGTGTTTGATGGGGACAGTTTAGAGGGAGATTTACTCTGTATCTAACCCGTGCGGCACCTTTCCTGTGAGTGTTTGATGGGGAAAGTGTTGAGGGAGTTTTACTATGTATCTCACCCCATGCTGTTCCTGTTCTGGGAGTGTTTGATGAGGGCAGTGTAGAGAGAGATTTACTCTGTATCTAACTCCGTGCTCAACCGGTCTTGGCAGTGTTTCATGTGGACAATGTAGAGGGAGCTTTACACTGTATCTAACCCTATGCTGTGCCTGTGCTGGGAGTGTTTGATGGGGACAGTGTAGAGGGAGCTTTCATCTGTATCTGACCCTGTGCTGTAACTGTCCTGGGATTGTTTGATGGGGACAGTGTAGAGAGTGCTTTCCTCTGTATCTAACCTCGTGCTGTACCTGTCCTGGGTGTGTTTGAAGGGGACAGTGTAGAGGGAGCTTACACTCTCTATCTAACCTCGTGCTGTACCTGTCCTGACAGTCTTGGATGGAGACAGCATAGAGGGAGTTATTCTCTATAAGTTACGCCATGCTGTACCTGTCCTGGGAGTGTTTGATTGGGACAGTGTAGAGGGAGCTTTAATCTGTATCTAACCCTATGCTTTACGTGTCTTGGGAGTGTTTGATGGGGACAGTGTAGAGGGTGCTTTATTCTGTATCTAACCCCGTGCTGTACTTGTCCTGGGAGCGTTTGATGGGGATAGTGTAGAGAGAGCTTTATTCTGTATCTAACCCTGTGCTATACTTGTCCTGGGAGTGCTTGATAGGGACAGTTTAGAGAGTGCTTTACTCTATATCTAACCTCATGCTGTACATGTCCAGGGAGTGGTTAAAGGGGACAGTGTAGAGGGATCTTTACTCTGTATCAAACCTAGTGCTGTCCCTGTGCTGAGAGTGTTTGATGAGGACAGTGTAGAGACAGCTATTCTCTGTATCTAACCCGTGCTGTACCTGTCCTGTGAGTATTTGATGGTGACAGTGTAGAGAGAGCTTTACTCTATATCTAACCCTGTGCTGTACCTGTCCTGGGAGTGTTTGATGGGGACAGTTTAGAGAGAGCTTTACTCTATATCTAACTACATGCTCTACATGTCCAGGGAGTGGTTGAAGGGGATAGTTCAGAGAGATCTTTACTCTGTATCTAACCCCGTGCTGTACCTGTCCTGGGAGTATTTGATGGAGACAGTGTAGAGGGAGTTTACTCTGTATCTAACCCCGTGCTGTCCTTGTCCTGGGAGTGTTTGATCGGGACAGTGTAGAGGGAGATTTTCTCTATATCTAACCCCGTGCTGTTCCGGTCCTGGGATGTTTGATGGAGACACTGTAGAGGGAGATTTACTCTGTATCTGACCCCGTGCTCTAACTCTCCTTTGATTGCTTGATGGGGTCAGTGTAGAGAGAGCTTTCCTCTGTATCGAAACCCGTGCTGTACCTTTCCAGGGAGTGTTGGATGGAGACAGAGTAGAGAGAGATTTACTCTGTATCTAGCCCATGCTGTACCTGTCCTGGGAATGTTTGATGGGAACAGTGTAGAGGGAGCTTTACTCTATATCTAACCCTGTGCTGTACCTGTACTGGTTGTGTTTGATGGGGACAGTGTAGAGGGAGCTTTATCTGTATCTAAGCTCGTGCTGTAACTGACCTGGGAGTGTTTCATGGGGACAGTTTAGAGAGAGCTTTACTCTTTATCTAACTCCGTGCTGTACCTGTCCTGGGAGTGTTTGATGGGGACAGTGTGGAGGGAGATATGCTCTATATGTAACGCTGCGCTGTACCTGTCCTGGGAGTGTTTGATGGGGACAGCGTAAAGAGAGCTTTACTCTGTATCTAAACCTGAGCTGTACCTGTCCTGGGAGTGTATGTTGTGGTCAGTGTAGAGGGAGATTTTCTCGATATCTAACCCCGTGCTGTTCCGGTCCTGGGATGTTTGATGGAGACACTGTAGAGTGAGCTTTACTCTGTATCTAACCCTGTGCTGTACCTGTGCTGTTAGTGTTTGGTGGGGACAGTGTAGACGGAGCTTTACTCTGTATCTAACCCTCTGCTGTACATGTCCTGGGAGTATTTGATGGGGACAGTGTAGATGGTGGTTTACTCTCTAAATTACCCTCTGCTGTACGTGTCCTACGAGTGTTTGATGGGGACAGTGTAGAGGCAGCTTTACTCCATATCTAACCCCGTTCTGTACCTGTCCTGGGTTTATTTATTGGGGACAGTGTAGGGAGTTTACTCTGTATCTTACCCCGTACTATACCGGTCCTGGGAGTGTTTGATGGGGACAGTGTAGAGAGCGCTTCACTCTGTAATCTAATCCCGTGCTGTACCTATCCTGGGCGTGTTTGATGGGGACAGTGTAGAGGGAGCTTTACTCTATATCTAACGCTGTGCTGTACCTGTCCTGTAAGCGTTTGATGGGGACAGTTTATAGAGATCTTTACTCTCTATCTAACCCCATGCTGTACCTGTGCTGTCAGTGTTCGTGGGGGACAATGTAGAGAGAGCTTTACTCTGTATCTAACCCTGTGCAGCACCTGTCCAGGGAGTGTTTGATGGGGACTGTGTAGACGGAGCTTTACTCTGTATCTAACCTTCTTCTGTACGTGTCCTGGGAGTGTTTGATGGGGACAGTGTAGTGGGAGATTTACTCTGATCTAACCCTGTGCTGTACCTGTCGTGGAAGTGTTCGCTTGGGACAGTGCAGAGGGAGCTATACTTTGCATCTAACACCGTGCTCTACCTGTCCTGGAAGTGTTTGATGGGGACAGTGTAGAGGGAGCTTTACTCTGTATCTAATCCTGTGCTGTACCTGTGCTGTGAGTGTTGGAGTGGAACAGTGTAGAGGGAGCTTTACTCTGTATCTAACCCTGTGCTGGACCTGTTCTGGAACTGTTTGATGGGGACAGTGTAGTGGGAGCTTTACTCTGTATCGTACCCTCTGCTGTACCTGTCATGGTAGTATTTGATGGGGACAGTGTAGAAGCATCTTTACTTTGTATCTAACCCCGTGCTTTACCTCTCCTGGGAGTGTTTAATGGGGACAGTGTAGAGGAAGCTTTACTCTGTATCCACCCCCGAGCTGTACCTGTCCTGGGAGTGTTTGATGGGGACATTGTAGAGGGATCTTTACTCTGCATCTAACCCCGTGCTGTACCTATCCTGGGAGTGTTTGATGGGGACAATTTAGAGTGAGATTTACTCTGTATCTAACCGCGTGCTGTACCTGTCCTGGGAGTAATTGATGGGGACAGTATAGAGAGAGCTTTACTCTGTATCTGAACACGTGCTGTCCCTGTCCTGGGAGTGTTTGATGGGGACAGTGTAGAGTGAGCTTTACTCTATATCTAACACTCTGCTGTAACTCTCCTGGGAGTGTTTGATGTGGACTGTGTAGAGGGATCTTTACTCTATATCTAATCCTGTGCTGTACCTGTCCTGGGAGTGTTTGATGGGGACAGTTTAGAGGGAGATTTACTCTGTATCTAACCCGTGCTGCACCTTTCCTGTGAGTGTTTGATGGGGAAAGTGTAGAGGGAGCTTTACTATGTATCTAACCCCATGCTGTTCCTGTTCTGGGAGTGTTTGATGAGGGCAGTGTAGAGAGAGATTTACTCTGTATCTAACACCGTGCTCTACCTGTCCTGGCAGTGTTTCATGGGGACAATGTAGAGGGAGCTTTACACTGTATCTAACCCTGTGCAGTGCCTGTGCTGGGAGTGTTTGATGGGGACAGTGTAGAGAGAGCTTTAATCTGTATCTAACCTCGTGCTGTACCTGTCCTGGGTGTGTTTGCTTGGGACATTGTAGAGGGAGCTTTACTCTGTATCTAACCTCTTGCTGTACCTGTCCTGACAGTCTTTGATGGGGACAGCGTAGAGGGAGCTAGTCTGTATAAATTACGCCATGCTGTTCCTGTCCTGGGAGTGTTTGATTGGGACAGTGTAGAGGGAGCTTTAATCTGTATCTAAACCTGTGCTGTACGTGTCTTGGGAGTGTTTGATGGGGTCAGTGTAGAGGGTGCTTTATTCTGTATCTAACCCCGTGCTGTACTTGTCCTGGGAGCGTTTGATGGGGACAGTGTAGAGAGAGCTTTATTCTGTATCTTACTCTGTGCTGTACCTGTCCTGGGAGTGTTTGATAGGGACAGTTTAGAGAGAGATTTACTCTATATCTAACCTCATGCTGTACTTGTCCTGGGTGTGTTTGAAGGGGACAGCGTAGAGGGATCTTTACTCTGTATCAAACCTAGTGCTGTCCCTGTGCTGTGAGTGTTTGATGAGGACAGTGTAGAGACAGCTATTCTCTGTATCTAACCCGTGCTGTACCTGTCCTGTGAGTATTTGATGGTGACAGTGTAGAGAGAGCTTTACTCTATATCTAACTCTGTGCTGTACCTGTCCTGGGAGTGTCTGATGGGGACAGTGTAGAGGGAGCTATGCTCTATTGTAACGCCGCGCTGTACCTGTCCTGGGAGTGTTTGATTGGGACAGTTCAGAGGGATCTTTACTCTGTATCTAACCCCGTGCTGTACCTGCCCTGGGAGTATTTGATGGGGACAGTGTAGAGGGAGTTAACTCTGTATCTAACCCCGTGCTGTCCCTGTCCTGGGAGTGTTTGATCGGGACAGTGTAGAGCGAGATTTACTCTATATCTAACCCCGTGCTGTTCCAGTTCTGGGAGTGTTTGATGGAGACACTGTAGAGGGAGCTTTACTCTGTATCTAACCCCGTGCTCTAACTCTCCTGTGATTGCTTGATGGGGTCAGTGTAGAGAGAGCTTTCCTCTGTATCTAAACCCGTGCTGTACCTTTCCTGGGAGTGTTGCATGGGGACAGAGTTGAGAGAGATTTACTTTGTATCTAGCCCATGCTGTACCTGTCCCTGGAATGTTTGATGGGGACAGTTTAGAGAGAGCTTTACTCTTTATCTAACTCCGTGCTGTATCTGTCCTGGGAGTGTTTGATGGGGACAGTGTGGAGGGACTTTCTCTGTATTGAACCCTGTGCTATACGTTTCCTGGGAGTGTTTGATGGGGACAGTGTAGAGGAAGCATTACTCTGTATCAAACCCCGTGCTGTACCTGTCCTGTGAGTGTTTGATGGAGACAGTGTAGAGAGAGCATTACTCTATATCTAACCCCGTGCTCTACCTGTCCTGGGAGGGTTTGATTGGGACAGTGTAGAGGGATCTTTACTCTGTATCTAACCTGGTGCTTTACCTGTCCTAGAAGTGTTTGCTGGTTGCAGTGTAGAAGGAGCTTTACTCTCTATCTAACCCTGTGCTGTACCTGTACTGGGAGTATTTGATGTGGACAGTGTAGAGGGAGCTTTACTCTGTTTCTAAGCCCGTGCTGTACCTGTCCTGGTAGTGTTTGATGGGGACAGTGTAGAGAGAGCTTTACTCAGTATCTAACCCCGTGCTGTACCTTTCCTGGGAGTGTTTGATGGGGACAGTGTAGAGGGAGCTTTACTCTGTATCTAACCCCGTCCTGTACCTGTCCTGGGAGTGTTTGATGGGGACACTGCAGAGGGAGCTTTACTCTGTATCTAACCCCGTGCTGTACCGGTCCTGGGAGTGTTTGATGGGGACAGTGTAGAGGGAGCTTTACTCTGTTTCTAACCCCGTGCTGTACCGGTCCTGGGAGTGTTTGATGGGGACAGTTTAGACAGAGCTTTACTCTCTATCTAACACTGTGCTGTACCTGTCCTGGGAGTGTTTGATGGGGACATTGTATAGGGAGCTTTACACAGTATGTAACCCTGTGCTGTACCTATCCTGGGAGTGTTCGATGGGGACAATGGAGGGGCAGCTTTTCTCCATATCTAACCCCATGCTGTACCTGTCCTGGGTTTCTTTGTTGGGGACAGTGTAGAGGGAGCTTTACTCTGTATCTAACCCCGTGCTGTACCTGTCCTGGGAGTGTTTGAAGGGGACAGTGTAGAGAGTTTTACTCTGTATCTAACCCCATGCTGTACCTGTCCTGGGTTTCTTTGATGGGGACAGTGTAGACGGAGCTTTACTCTCTATCTAACCCTATGCTGTACCTGTACCGGGAGTATTTGATGGGGACAGTGTAGAGCGAGTTTTACTCTGTATCTAACCTCTTGCTGTACCGGTCCTGGGAGTGTTTGCTGGGGACACAGCAGAGGGAGCTTTACTCTGTATCTAACCCCGTGCTGTACCGGTCCTGGGAGTGTTTGATGGGGACAGTTTAGACAGAGCTTTACTCTCTATCTAACACTGTGCTGTACCTGTCCTGGGAGTGTTTGATGGGGACATTGTATAGGGAGCTTTACAAAGTATGTAACCCTGTGCTGTACCTATCCTGGGAGTGTTTGATGGGGACAATGGAGGGGCAGCTTTTCTCCATATCTAACCCCGTACTGTACCGGTCCTCGTGAGTGTTTGATGGGGACAGTGTAGAGGGAGCTTTACTCTGTATCTAACCCCGTGCTGTACCTGTCCTGGGAGTGTTTGAAGGGGACAGTGTAGAGAGTTTTACTCTGTATCTAACCCCGTGCTGTACCGGTCCTGGGAGTGGTTGATGGGGACAGTGCAGACGGAGCTTTACTCTACATCTAACACTGTGCTGTACCTGTCCTGTAGGTGTTTGATGTGGACAGTGTAGACGGAGCTTTACTCTCTATCTAACCCTATGCTGTACCTGTACCGGGAGTATTTGATGGGGACAGTGCAGAGGGAGTTTTACTCTGTATCTAACCTCTTGCTGTACCGGTCCTGGGAGTGTTTACTGGGGACAGTGTAGAGAGCTTTACTCTGTATCTAACCCCGAGCTGTAACGGTCCTGGGAGTGTTTGATGTGGACAGTGTAGACAATCCTTTTTTCTGTATCTAACCCCGTGCTGTACCGCTCCTGGGAGTGTTTGATGGGGACAGTGTAGACGGAGCTTTACTCTCTATCTAACCCTGTGCTGTACCTGTACTGGGTGTGTTTGATGGGGACAGTGTAGAGGGAGCTTTACTCTCTATCTAACCCCTTGCTGTACCTGTCCTGGGAGTGTTTGATGGGGACAGTGTAGACGGAGCTTTACTCTGTATCTAACCCCGTGCTGTAACTGTCCTGGGAGTGTTTGATGGGGACAGTGTAGAGAGAGCTTTACTCAGTATCTAACCCCGTGCTGTACCGGTCCTGGGAGTGTTTGATGTGGACGGTGTAGCGGGAGCTTTAGCCTGTATCTAACTCCGTGCTGTACGTGTCCTGCGAGTATTTGATGTGGACAGTGTAGAAGGAGCTTTACTCCGTATCTAACCCCGTGCTGTACTTGACCTGGGAGTGTTTGATTGGGACAGTAGAGAGAGATTTATTCTGGATCTAACCCCGTGATGTTCCTGTCCTGGGAGTTTTTGATCGGGACAGTGTAGAGGGAGCTTTACTCTGTATCTAACCCTGTGCAGCATCAGTCCAGGGATTATTTGATGGGGACCGTGTAGACGGAGCTTTACTCTGTATCTTTTATTTCTGCTGTACGTGTCCTGGGAGCGTTTGATGGGGACATTGTAGAGGGAGCTTTACTCTGTATCTAACCCCGTGCTGTAGCTGTCCTGGAAGTGTTCGCTTGGGACAGTGCAGAGGGTGGTATACTTTGCATCTAACACTGTGCTCTACCTGTCCTGGGAGTGTTTGATGGGGACAGTGTAGAGAGAACTTTACTCTGTATCTAAACCCGTGCTGTACCCGTGCTGTGAGTGTTTGAAGGGGACAGTGTAGAGGGAGCTTTACTCTGTATCTAACCCTGTGCCGGACCTGTCCAGGGAGTATTTGATGAGGGCAGTTTTGAAGGAGCTTTACTTTGTATCTAACCCCTTGCCGTACCTCTCCTGGGAGTGTTTGATGGGGACAGCGTAGAGGGAGCTTTACTCTGTATCTAACCCCGTGCTGCACCTGTCCTGGGAGTGTTTGATGGGTACAGTGTAGAGAGAGCTTTAGTCTCTATCTTACCCCGTCCTGTACCTGTCCTGGGAGTGTTTGATGGGGACAGTGCAGAGGGAGCTTTACTCTGTATCTAACCCTCTGCTGTACATGTCCTGTGAGTGTTTGATGGGGACAGTGTAGATGGTGGTTTGCTCTCTAAATAACCCTCTGCTGTACGTGTCCTGCGAGTGTTTGATTGGGACAGTGTAGAGGCAGCTTTACTCCATATCTAACTCCGTGCTGTACCTGTCCTGGGTTTATTTGATGGGGACAGTGTAGGGAGTTTACTCTATATCTAACCCCGTACTGTACCGGTCCTCGTGAGTGTTTGATGGGGACAGTGTGGAGGGAGCTTTACTCTGTATCTAACCCCGTGCTGTACCTGTCCTGGGAGTGTTTGAAGGGGACAGTGTAGAGAGTTTTACTCTGTATCTAACCCCGTGCTGTACCGGTCCTGGGAGTGGTTGATGGGGACAGTGCAGACGGAGCTTTACTCTACATCTAACACTGTGCTGTACCTGTCCTGTAGGTGTTTGATGTGGACAGTGTAGACGGAGCTTTACTCTCTATCTAACCCTATGCTGTACCTGTACCGGGAGTATTTGATGGGGACAGTGTAGAGGGAATTTTACTCTGTATCTAACCTCTTGCTGTACCGGTCCTGGGAGTGTTTGCTGGGGACAGTGTAGAGAGCTTTACTCTGTATCTAACCCCGAGCTGTAACGGTCCTGGGAGTGTTTGATGTGGACAGTGTAGACAATCCTTTTTTCTGTATCTAACCCCGTGCTGTACCGCTCCTGGGAGTGTTTGATGGGGACAGTGTAGACGGAGCTTTACTCTCTATCTAACCCTGTGCTGTACCTGTACTGGGAGTATTTGATGTGGACAGTGTAGAGGGAGCTTTACTCTGTTTCTAACCCCGTGCTGTACCTGTCCTGGGTGTGTTTGATGGGGACAGTGTAGAGGGAGCTTTACTCTGTATCTAACCCCTTGCTGTACCTGTCCTGGGAGTGTTTGATGGGGACAGTGTAGACGGAGCTTTACTCTGTATCTAACCCTGTGCTGTAACTGTCCTGGGAGTGTTTGATGGGGACAGTGTAGAGAGAGCTTTACTCAGTATCTAACCCCGTGCTGTACCGGTCCTGGGAGTGTTTGATGTGGACGGTGTAGCGGGAGCTTTAGCCTGTATCTAACTCCGTGCTGTACGTGTCCTGCGAGTATTTGATGTGGACAGTGTAGAAGGAGCTTTACTCCGTATCTAACCCCGTGCTGTACTTGACCTGGGAGTGTTTGATTGGGACAGTGTAGAGAGAGATTTATTCTGGATCTAACCCCGTGATGTTCCTGTCCTGGGAGTTTTTGATCGGGACAGTGTAGAGGGAGCTTTACTCTGTATCTAACCCTGTGCAGCATCAGTCCAGGGATTATTTGATGGGGACCGTGTAGACGGAGCTTTACTCTGTATCTTTTATTTCTGCTGTACGTGTCCTGGGAGCGTTTGATGGGGACATTGTAGAGGGAGCTTTACTCTGTATCTAACCCCGTGCTGTAGCTGTCCTGGAAGTGTTCGCTTGGGACAGTGCAGAGGGTGGTATACTTTGCATCTAACACTGTGCTCTACCTGTCCTGGGAGTGTTTGATGGGGACAGTGTAGAGAGAACTTTACTCTGTATCTAAACCCGTGCTGTACCCGTGCTGTGAGTGTTTGAAGGGGACAGTGTAGAGGGAGCTTTACTCTGTATCTAACCCTCTGCTGTACATGTCCTGTGAGTGTTTGATGGGGACAGTGTAGATGGTGGTTTGCTCTCTAAATAACCCTCTGCTGTACGTGTCCTGCGAGTGTTTGATTGGGACAGTGTAGAGGCAGCTTTACTCCATATCTAACTCCGTGCTGTACCTGTCCTGGGGTTATTTGATGGGGACAGTGTAGGGAGTTTACTCTATATCTAACCCCGTACTGTACCGGTCCTCGTGAGTGTTTGATGGGGACAGTGTGGAGGGAGCTTTACTCTGTATCTAACCCTGTGCTGTACCGGTCCTGGGAGTGGTTGATGGGGACAGTGCAGACGGAGCTTTACTCTACATCTAACACTGTGCTGTACCTGTCCTGTAGGTGTTTGATGTGGACAGTGTAGACGGAGCTTTACTCTCTATCTAACCCTATGCTGTACCTGTACCGGGAGTATTTGATGGGGACAGTGTAGAGGGAATTTTACTCTGTATCTAACCTCTTGCTGTACCGGTCCTGGGAGTGTTTGCTGGGGACAGTGTAGAGAGCTTTACTCTGTATCTAACCCCGAGCTGTAACGGTCCTGGGAGTGTTTGATGTGGACAGTGTAGACAATCCTTTTTTCTGTATCTAACTCCGTGCTGTACCGCTCCTGGGAGTGTTTGATGGGGACAGTGTAGAGGGAGCTTTACTCTGTATCTAACCCCGTGCTGTACCGCTCCTGGGAGTGTTTGATGGGGACAGTGTAGACGGAGCTTTACTCTCTATCTAACCCTGTGCTGTACCTGTACTGGGAGTATTTGATGTGGACAGTGTAGAGGGAGCTTTACTCTGTTTCTAACCCCGTGCTGTACCTGTCCTGGGTGTGTTTGATGGGGACAGTGTAGAGGGAGCTTTACTCTGTATCTAACCCCTTGCTGTACCTGTCCTGGGATTGTTTGATGGGGACAGTGTAGACGGAGCTTTACTCTGTATCTAACCCTGTGCTGTAACTGTCCTGGGAGTGTTTGATGGGGACAGTGTAGAGAGAGCTTTACTCAGTATCTAACCCCGTGCTGTACCGGTCCTGGGAGTGTTTGATGTGGACGGTGTAGCGGGAGCTTTAGCCTGTATCTAACTCCGTGCTGTACGTGTCCTGCGAGTATTTGATGTGGACAGTGTAGAAGGAGCTTTACTCCGTATCTAACCCCGTGCTGTACTTGACCTGGGAGTGTTTGATTGGGACAGTGTAGAGAGAGATTTATTCTGGATCTAACCCCGTGATGTTCCTGTCCTGGGAGTTTTTGATCGGGACAGTGTAGAGGGAGCTTTACTCTGTATCTAACCCTGTGCAGCATCAGTCCAGGGATTATTTGATGGGGACCGTGTAGATGGAGCTTTACTCTGTATCTTTTATTTCTGCTGTACGTGTCCTGGGAGCGTTTGATGGGGACATTGTAGAGGGAGCTTTACTCTGTATCTAACCCCGTGCTGTAGCTGTCCTGGAAGTGTTCGCTTGGGACAGTGCAGAGGGTGGTATACTTTGCATCTAACACTGTGCTCTACCTGTCCTGGGAGTGTTTGATGGGGACAGTGTAGAGAGAACTTTACTCTGTATCTAAACCCGTGCTGTACCCGTGCTGTGAGTGTTTGAAGGGGACAGTGTAGAGGGAGCTTTACTCTGTATCTAACCCTGTGCCGGACCTGTCCAGGGAGTATTTGATGAGGGCAGTTTTGAAGGAGCTTTACTTTGTATCTAACCCCTTGCCGTACCTCTCCTGGGAGTGTTTGATGGGGACAGCGTAGAGAGAGCTTTACTCTGTATCTAAACCCGTGCTGTACCCGTGCTGTGAGTGTTTGAAGGGGACAGTGTAGAGGGAGCTTTACTCTGTATCTAACCCTGTGCCGGACCTGTCCAGGGAGTATTTGATGAGGGCAGTTTTGAAGGAGCTTTACTTTGTATCTAACCCCTTACCGTACCTCTCCTGTGAGTGTTTGATGGGGACAGCGTAGAGGGAGCTTTACTCTGTATCTAACCCCGTGCTGCACCTGTCCTGGGAGTGTTTGATGGGTACAGTGTAGAGAGAGCTTTAGTCTCTATCTTACCCCGTCCTGTACCTGTCCTGGGAGTGTTTGATGGGGACAGTGCAGAGGGAGCTTTACTCTGTATCTAACCCTCTGCTGTACATGTCCTGTGAGTGTTTGATGGGGACAGTGTAGATGGTGGTTTGCTCTCTAAATAACCCTCTGCTGTACGTGTCCTGCGAGTGTTTGATTGGGAGAGTGTAGAGGCAGCTTTACTCCATATCTAACTCCGTGCTGTACCTGTCCTGGGTTTATTTGATGGGGACAGTGTAGGGAGTTTACTCTATATCTAACCCCGTACTGTACCGGTCCTCGTGAGTGTTTGATGGGGACAGTGTGGAGGGAGCTTTACTCTGTATCTAACCCCGTGCTGTACCTGTCCTGGGAGTGTTTGAAGGGGACAGTGTAGAGAGTTTTACTCTGTATCTAACCCCGTGCTGTACCGGTCCTGGGAGTGGTTGATGGGGACAGTGCAGACGGAGCTTTACTCTACATCTAACACTGTGCTGTACCTGTCCTGTAGGTGTTTGATGTGGACAGTGTAGACGGAGCTTTACTCTCTATCTAACCCTATGCTGTACCTGTACCGGGAGTATTTGATGGGGACAGTGTAGAGGGAATTTTACTCTGTATCTAACCTCTTGCTGTACCGGTCCTGGGAGTGTTTGCTGGGGACAGTGTAGAGAGCTTTACTCTGTATCTAACCCCGAGCTGTAACGGTCCTGGGAGTGTTTGATGTGGACAGTGTAGACAATCCTTTTTTCTGTATCTAACCCCGTGCTGTACCGCTCCTGGGAGTGTTTGATGGGGACAGTGTAGACGGAGCTTTACTCTCTATCTAACCCTGTGCTGTACCTGTACTGGGAGTATTTGATGTGGACAGTGTAGAGGGAGCTTTACTCTGTTTCTAACCCCGTGCTGTACCTGTCCTGGGTGTGTTTGATGGGGACAGTGTAGAGGGAGCTTTACTCTGTTTCTAACCCCGTGCTGTACCTGTCCTGGGTGTGTTTGATGGGGACAGTGTAGAGGGAGCTTTACTCTGTATCTAACCCCTTGCTGTACCTGTCCTGGGAGTGTTTGATGGGGACAGTGTAGACGGAGCTTTACTCTGTATCTAACCCTGTGCTGTAACTGTCCTGGGAGTGTTTGATGGGGACAGTGTAGAGAGAGCTTTACTCAGTATCTAACCCCGTGCTGTACCGGTCCTGGGAGTGTTTGATGTGGACGGTGTAGCGGGAGCTTTAGCCTGTATCTAACTCCGTGCTGTACGTGTCCTGCGAGTATTTGATGTGGACAGTGTAGAAGGAGCTTTACTCCGTATCTAACCCCGTGCTGTACTTGACCTGGGAGTGTTTGATTGGGACAGTGTAGAGAGAGATTTATTCTGGATCTAACCCCGTGATGTTCCTGTCCTGGGAGTTTTTGATCGGGACAGTGTAGAGGGAGCTTTACTCTGTATCTAACCCTGTGCAGCATCAGTCCAGGGATTATTTGATGGGGACCGTGTAGACGGAGCTTTACTCTGTATCTTTTATTTCTGCTGTACGTGTCCTGGGAGCGTTTGATGGGGACGTTGTAGAGGGAGCTTTACTCTGTATCTAACCCCGTGCTGTAGCTGTCCTGGAAGTGTTCGCTTGGGACAGTGCAGAGGGTGGTATACTTTGCATCTAACACTGTGCTCTACCTGTCCTGGGAGTGTTTGATGGGGACAGTGTAGAGAGAACTTTACTCTGTATCTAAACCCGTGCTGTACCCGTGCTGTGAGTGTTTGAAGGGGACAGTGTAGAGGGAGCTTTACTCTGTATCTAACCCTGTGCCGGACCTGTCCAGGGAGTATTTGATGAGGGCAGTTTTGAAGGAGCTTTACTTTGTATCTAACCCCTTGCCGTACCTCTCCTGGGAGTGTTTGATGGGGACAGCGTAGAGAGAGCTTTACTCTGTATCTAAACCCGTGCTGTACCCGTGCTGTGAGTGTTTGAAGGGGACAGTGTAGAGGGAGCTTTACTCTGTATCTAACCCTGTGCCGGACCTGTCCAGGGAGTATTTGATGAGGGCAGTTTTGAAGGAGCTTTACTTTGTATCTAACCCCTTGCCGTACCTCTCCTGGGAGTGTTTGATGGGGACAGCGTAGAGGGAGCTTTACTCTGTATCTAACCCCGTGCTGCACCTGTCCTGGGAGTGTTTGATGGGTACAGTGTAGAGAGAGCTTTAGTCTCTATCTTACCCCGTCCTGTACCTGTCCTGGGAGTGTTTGATGGGGACAGTGCAGAGGGAGCTTTACTCTGTATCTAACCCTCTGCTGTACATGTCCTGTGAGTGTTTGATGGGGACAGTGTAGATGGTGGTTTGCTCTCTAAATAACCCTCTGCTGTACGTGTCCTGCGAGTGTTTGATTGGGAGAGTGTAGAGGCAGCTTTACTCCATATCTAACTCCGTGCTGTACCTGTCCTGGGTTTATTTGATGGGGACAGTGTAGGGAGTTTACTCTATATCTAACCCCGTACTGTACCGGTCCTCGTGAGTGTTTGATGGGGACAGTGTGGAGGGAGCTTTACTCTGTATCTAACCCCGTGCTGTACCTGTCCTGGGAGTGTTTGAAGGGGACAGTGTAGAGGGAGCTTTACTCTGTATCTAACCCCGTGCTGCACCTGTCCTGGGAGTGTTTGATGGGTACAGTGTAGAGAGAGCTTTAGTCTCTATCTTACCCCGTCCTGTACCTGTCCTGGGAGTGTTTGATGGGGACAGTGCAGAGGGAGCTTTACTCTGTATCTAACCCTCTGCTGTACATGTCCTGTGAGTGTTTGATGGGGACAGTGTAGATGGTGGTTTGCTCTCTAAATAACCCTCTGCTGTACGTGTCCTGCGAGTGTTTGATTGGGAGAGTGTAGAGGCAGCTTTACTCCATATCTAACTCCGTGCTGTACCTGTCCTGGGTTTATTTGATGGGGACAGTGTAGGGAGTTTACTCTATATCTAACCCCGTACTGTACCGGTCCTCGTGAGTGTTTGATGGGGACAGTGTGGAGGGAGCTTTACTCTGTATCTAACCCCGTGCTGTACCTGTCCTGGGAGTGTTTGAAGGGGACAGTGTAGAGAGTTTTACTCTGTATCTAACCCCGTGCTGTACCGGTCCTGGGAGTGGTTGATGGGGACAGTGCAGACGGAGCTTTACTCTACATCTAACACTGTGCTGTACCTGTCCTGTAGGTGTTTGATGTGGACAGTGTAGACGGAGCTTTACTCTCTATCTAACCCTATGCTGTACCTGTACCGGGAGTATTTGATGGGGACAGTGTAGAGGGAATTTTACTCTGTATCTAACCTCTTGCTGTACCGGTCCTGGGAGTGTTTGCTGGGGACAGTGTAGAGAGCTTTACTCTGTATCTAACCCCGAGCTGTAACGGTCCTGGGAGTGTTTGATGTGGACAGTGTAGACAATCCTTTTTTCTGTATCTAACCCCGTGCTGTACCGCTCCTGGGAGTGTTTGATGGGGACAGTGTAGACGGAGCTTTACTCTCTATCTAACCCTGTGCTGTACCTGTACTGGGAGTATTTGATGTGGACAGTGTAGAGGGAGCTTTACTCTGTTTCTAACCCCGTGCTGTACCTGTCCTGGGTGTGTTTGATGGGGTCAGTGTAGAGGGAGCTTTACTCTGTTTCTAACCCCGTGCTGTACCTGTCCTGGGAGTGTTTGATGGGGACAGTGTAGACGGAGCTTTACTCTGTATCTAACCCTGTGCTGTAACTGTCCTGGGAGTGTTTGATGGGGACAGTGTAGAGAGAGCTTTACTCAGTATCTAACCCCGTGCTGTACCGGTCCTGGGAGTGTTTGATGTGGACGGTGTAGCGGGAGCTTTAGCCTGTATCTAACTCCGTGCTGTACGTGTCCTGCGAGTATTTGATGTGGACAGTGTAGAAGAAGCTTTACTCCGTATCTAACCCCGTGCTGTACTTGACCTGGGAGTGTTTGATTGGGACAGTGTAGAGAGAGATTTATTCTGGATCTAACCCCGTGATGTTCCTGTCCTGGGAGTTTTTGATCGGGACAGTGTAGAGGGAGCTTTACTCTGTATCTAACCCTGTGCAGCATCAGTCCAGGGATTATTTGATGGGGACCGTGTAGACGGAGCTTTACTCTGTATCTTTTATTTCTGCTGTACGTGTCCTGGGAGCGTTTGATGGGGACATTGTAGAGGGAGCTTTACTCTGTATCTAACCCCGTGCTGTAGCTGTCCTGGAAGTGTTCGCTTGGGACAGTGCAGAGGGTGGTATACTTTGCATCTAACACTGTGCTCTACCTGTCCTGGGAGTGTTTGATGGGGACAGTGTAGAGAGAACTTTACTCTGTATCTAAACCCGTGCTGTACCCGTGCTGTGAGTGTTTGAAGGGGACCGTGTAGAGGGAGCTTTACTCTGTATCTAACCCTCTGCTGTACATGTCCTGTGAGTGTTTGATGGGGACAGTGTAGATGGTGGTTTGCTCTCTAAATAACCCTCTGCTGTACGTGTCCTGCGAGTGTTTGATTGGGACAGTGTAGAGGCAGCTTTACTCCATATCTAACTCCGTGCTGTACCTGTCCTGGGGTTATTTGATGGGGACAGTGTAGGGAGTTTACTCTATATCTAACCCCGTACTGTACCGGTCCTCGTGAGTGTTTGATGGGGACAGTGTGGAGGGAGCTTTACTCTGTATCTAACCCTGTGCTGTACCGGTCCTGGGAGTGGTTGATGGGGACAGTGCAGACGGAGCTTTACTCTACATCTAACACTGTGCTGTACCTGTCCTGTAGGTGTTTGATGTGGACAGTGTAGACGGAGCTTTACTCTCTATCTAACCCTATGCTGTACCTGTACCGGGAGTATTTGATGGGGACAGTGTAGAGGGAATTTTACTCTGTATCTAACCTCTTGCTGTACCGGTCCTGGGAGTGTTTGCTGGGGACAGTGTAGAGAGCTTTACTCTGTATCTAACCCCGAGCTGTAACGGTCCTGGGAGTGTTTGATGTGGACAGTGTAGACAATCCTTTTTTCTGTATCTAACTCCGTGCTGTACCGCTCCTGGGAGTGTTTGATGGGGACAGTGTAGAGGGAGCTTTACTCTGTATCTAACCCCGTGCTGTACCGCTCCTGGGAGTGTTTGATGGGGACAGTGTAGACGGAGCTTTACTCTCTATCTAACCCTGTGCTGTACCTGTACTGGGAGTATTTGATGTGGACAGTGTAGAGGGAGCTTTACTCTGTTTCTAACCCCGTGCTGTACCTGTCCTGGGTGTGTTTGATGGGGACAGTGTAGAGGGAGCTTTACTCTGTATCTAACCCCTTGCTGTACCTGTCCTGGGATTGTTTGATGGGGACAGTGTAGACGGAGCTTTACTCTGTATCTAACCCTGTGCTGTAACTGTCCTGGGAGTGTTTGATGGGGACAGTGTAGAGAGAGCTTTACTCAGTATCTAACCCCGTGCTGTACCGGTCCTGGGAGTGTTTGATGTGGACGGTGTAGCGGGAGCTTTAGCCTGTATCTAACTCCGTGCTGTACGTGTCCTGCGAGTATTTGATGTGGACAGTGTAGAAGGAGCTTTACTCCGTATCTAACCCCGTGCTGTACTTGACCTGGGAGTGTTTGATTGGGACAGTGTAGAGAGAGATTTATTCTGGATCTAACCCCGTGATGTTCCTGTCCTGGGAGTTTTTGATCGGGACAGTGTAGAGGGAGCTTTACTCTGTATCTAACCCTGTGCAGCATCAGTCCAGGGATTATTTGATGGGGACCGTGTAGACGGAGCTTTACTCTGTATCTTTTATTTCTGCTGTACGTGTCCTGGGAGCGTTTGATGGGGACATTGTAGAGGGAGCTTTACTCTGTATCTAACCCCGTGCTGTAGCTGTCCTGGAAGTGTTCGCTTGGGACAGTGCAGAGGGTGGTATACTTTGCATCTAACACTGTGCTCTACCTGTCCTGGGAGTGTTTGATGGGGACAGTGTAGAGAGAACTTTACTCTGTATCTAAACCCGTGCTGTACCCGTGCTGTGAGTGTTTGAAGGGGACAGTGTAGAGGGAGCTTTACTCTGTATCTAACCCTGTGCCGGACCTGTCCAGGGAGTATTTGATAAGGGCAGTTTTGAAGGAGCTTTACTTTGTATCTAACCCCTTGCCGTTCCTCTCCTGGGAGTGTTTGATGGGGACAGCGTAGAGGGAGCTTTACTCTGTATCTAACCCCGTGCTGCACCTGTCCTGGGAGTGTTTGATGGGTACAGTGTAGAGAGAGCTTTAGTCTCTATCTTACCCCGTCCTGTACCTGTCCTGGGAGTGTTTTATGGGGACAGTGCAGAGGGAGCTTTACTCTGTATCTAACCCTCTGCTGTACATGTCCTGTGAGTGTTTGATGGGGACAGTGTAGATGGTGGTTTGCTCTCTAAATAACCCTCTGCTGTACGTGTCCTGCGAGTGTTTGATTGGGAGAGTGTAGAGGCAGCTTTACTCCATATCTAACTCCGTGCTGTACCTGTCCTGGGTTTATTTGATGGGGACAGTGTAGGGAGTTTACTCTATATCTAACCCCGTACTGTACCGGTCCTCGTGAGTGTTTGATGGGGACAGTGTAGAGAGCGCTTTACTCTGTAATCTAACCCCGTACTGTACCTATCCTGGGAGTGTTTGATGGGGACATGTAGAGGGAGCTTTACTCTATACCTAACGCTGTGCTGTACCTTTCCTGTAAGTGTTTGATGGGGACAGTTTATAGAGAGCTTTACTCTCTATCTAACCCCGTGCTGTATCTGTGCTGTCAGTGTTTGTGGAGGACAATGTAGAGAGAGCTTTACTCTGTATCTAACCCTATTCAGCACCTGCCAGGGAGTGTTTGATGGGGACCGTGTTGACGGAGCTTTACTCTGTATCTAACCTTCTGCTGTACGTGTCCTGGGAGTGTTTGATGGGGACAGTGTAGAGGGAGATTTACTCTGATCTAACCCTGTGCTGTACCTGTCGTGGAAGTGTTCGCTTGGGACAGTGCAGAGGGAGCTATACTTTGCATCTAACACCGTGCTCTACCTGTCTTGGAAGTGTTTGATGGGTACAGTGTAGAGAGAACTTTACTCTGTATCTAACCCCACGCTGTTCCTGTGCTCGGAGTGTTTGATGTGGACAGTGTAGACGGAGCTTTACTTTATATCTAACCCTCTGCTGTAACTGTCCTGGGAGTATTGGATGGGGACAGTGTAGAAGGAGCTTTACTTTGTATCTAACCCCGTGCTGTACCTCTCCTGGGAGTGTTTGATGGGGACAGTGTAGAGAGAGCTTTACTCAGTATCTAACCCCGTGCTGTACCGGTCCTTGGAGTGTTTGATGTGGACAGTAGCGGGAGCTTTAGCCTGTATCTAACTCCGTGCTGTACCTTTCCTAGGACTTTTGATGGGGACAGTGTAGTAGGAGCTTTATTCTGTATCTAACCCTCTGCTGTACATGTCCTGGGTGCGTTTGATGGGGACAGTGTAGAGGGAGCTTTAGTCTGTATCTAACCCCGTGCTGTACCTGTCCTGGGAGTGTTTATTGGGGACAGTGTAGAGAGACCTTTACTCTGTATCTTACCCTGTGCTGTACCTGTCCTGGGAGTGTTTGATGGGGACAGTGTAGAGGGAGCTTTACTCTGTTTCTAACCCCGTGCTGTACCGGTCCTGGGAGTGTTTGATGGGGACAGTGTAGAGGGAGCTTTACTCTGTTTCTAACCCCGTGCTGTACCGGTCCTGGGAGTGTTTGATGGGGACAGTTTAGACAGAGCTTTACTCTCTATCTAACACTGTGCTGTACCTGTCCTGGGAGTGTTTGATGGGGACACTGTAGAGGGAGCTTTACACAGTATGTTACCCTGTGCTGTACCTATCCTGGGAGTGTTTGATGGGGACAGTGGAGGGGCAGCTTTACTCCATATCTAACCCCATGCTGTACCTGTCCTGGGTTTCTTTAATGGGGACAGTGTAGAGGGAGCTTTACTCTGTATCTAACCCCGTGCTGTACCTGTCCTGGGAGTGTTTGAAGGGGACAGTGTAGAGAGTTTTACTCTGTATCTAACCCCTTGCTGTACCTGTCCTGGGAGTGTTTGATGGGGACAGTGTAGACGGAGCTTTACTCTGTATCTAACCCTCTGCTGTACGTGTCCTGTGAGTGTTTGATGGGGACAGTGTGATGGTGCTTTACTCTCTAAATAACCCTGTGCTGTACGTGTCCTGCAAGTGTTTGATTGGGACAGTGTAGAGGCAGCTTTACTCCATATCTAACCCCGTGCTGTACCTGTCCTGGGTTTATTTGATGGGGACAGTGTAGGGAGTTTACTCTGTATCTAACCCCGTACTGTACCGGTCCTCGTGAGTGTTTGATGGGGACAGTGTAGAGAGCGCTTTACTCTGTTATCTAACCCCGTGCTGTACCTATCCTGGGAGTGTTTGATGGGGACATGTAGAGGGAGCTTTACTCTATATCTAACGCTGTGCTGTACCTTTCCTGTAAGTGTTTGATGGGGACAGTTTATAGAGAGCTTTACTCTCTATCTAACCCCGTGCTGTACCTGTGCTGTCAGTGTTTGTGGGGGACAATGTAGAGAGAGCTTTACTCTGTATCTAACCCTGTGCAGCACCTGTCCAGGGAGTGTTTGATGGGGACCATGTAGACGGAGCTTTACTCTGTATCTAATCTTCTGCTGTACGTGTCCTGGGAGTGTTTGATGGGGACAGTGTAGTGGGAGATTTACTCTGTATCTAACCCTGTGCTGTACCTGTCGTGGAAGTGTTCGCTTGGGACAGTGCAGAGGGAGCTATACTTTGCATCTAACACCGTGCTCTACCTGTCCTGGAAGTGTTTGATGGGTACAGTGTAGAGAGAACTTTACTCTGTACCTAACCCCACTCTGTTCCTGTGCTCGGAGTGTTTGATTGGGACAGTGTAGACGGAGCTTTACTTTATACCTAACCCTCTGCTGTAACTGTCCTGGGAGTGTTTGATGGGGTCAGTGTAGAGGGAGCTGTACTCTGTATCTAACCCTGTGCTGTACCTGTGCTATGAGTGTTTGATGGGGTCAGTGTAGAGGGAACTGTCCTCTGTATCTAACCCTGTGTTGTACCTGTGCTGTGAGTGTTTGATGGGGTCAGTGTAGAGGGAGCTTTAATCTTTATCGAACCCTCTGCTCTACCTGTCCTGGGAGTGTTTGATGGGGACAGTGTAGAAGGAGCTTTACTTTGTATCTAACCCCGTGCTGTACCTGTCCTGGGAGTGTTTGATGGGGACAGTGTAGAAGGAGCTTTACTTTGTATCTAACCCCGTGCTGTACCGGTCCTGGGAGTGTTTGATGTGGACAGTGTAGCGGGAGCTTTAGCCTGTATCTAACCCCGTGCTGTACCTTTCCTAGGAGTTTTTGATGGGGACAGTGTAGAAGGAGCTTTACTCTGTATCTAACCCCGTGCTGTACCTGTCCTGGGAGTGTTTGATGGGGACGGTGTAGAGGGAGCTTTACTCTGTATCTAACCCCTTGCTGTACATGTCCTGGGAGTGTTTGATGGGGACTCTGCAGAGGGAGCTTTATTCTGTATCTAACCCTCTGCTGTACATGTCCTGGGACTGTTTGATGGGGACAGTGTAGAGGGAGCCTTACTCTGTTTCTAACCCCGTGCTGTACCGGTCCTGGGAGTGTTTGATGGGGACAGTTTAGACAGAGCTTTACTCTCTATCTAACACTGTGCTGTACCTGTCCTGGGAGTGTTTGATGGGGACACTGTAGAGGGAGCTTTACACAGTATGTTACCCTGTGCTGTACCTATCCTGGGAGTGTTTGATGGGGACAGTGGAGGGGCAGCTTTACTCCATATCTAACCCCATGCTGTACCTGTCCTGGGTTTCTTTGATGGGGACAGTGTAGAGGGAGCTTTACTCTGTATCTAACCCCGTGCTGTACCTGTCCTGGGAGTGTTTGAAGGGGACAGTGTAGAGAGTTTTACTCTGTATCTAACCCCATGCTGTACCGGTCTTGGGAGTGGTTGATGGGGACAGTGCAGACGGAGCTTTACTCTACATCTAACACTCTGCTGTACCTGTCCTGTAGGTGTTTGATGTGGGCCGTGTAGACGGAGCTTTACTCTCTATCTAACCCTATGCTGTACCTGTACTGGGAGTATTTGATGTGGACAGTGTAGAGGGAGCTTTACTCTGTATCTAACCCCGTGCTGTACCGCTCCTGGGAGTGTTTGATGGGGACAGTGTAGACGGAGCTTTACTCTCTATCTAACCCTGTGCTGTACCTGTACTGGGAGTATTTGATGTGGACAGTGTCGAGGGAGCTTTACTCTGTTTCTAACCCCGTGCTGTACCGGTCCTGGGAGTGTTTGATGGGGACAGTGTAGCGGGAGCTTTAGCCTGTATCTAACTCCGTGCTGTACCTCTCCTAGGAGTATTTGATGGGGACAGTGTAGAAGGAGCTTTACTCTGTATCCAACCCTCTGCTGTACCTGTCCTGGGAGTGTTTGATGGGGACAGTGTAGAGGCAGCTTTACTCTTTATCTAACCCCTTGCTGTACCTTCCTGTGAGTGTTTGATGGGGACAGTGTAGAGAGACCTTTACTCCGTATCGATCCCTGGGCTGTACCTGTCCGGTGAGTGTTTTATTGGGCCAGTATAGCGAGAGCTTTACTCTGTATCTAACCCCATGCTGTACCTGTCCTGGGAGTGTTTGATGGGGACGGTGTCGAGCGAGCTTTACTCTGTATCTAACCCGTGCTGTACCTCTCCTGGGACTGTTTGATAGGGACATTGTAGAGGCAGCTTTACTCTGTATTTAACTCCGTGCTGTACCTGTCCTGGGATTGTTTTCTGGGGACATTGTAGAGGGAGCTTTATTCTGTATCTTTCTCCGTGCTGTACTTTTTTTTTTCATTCACGGGTTGTGGGTGTCGCTGGCTGGTCCAGAATTTATCGTCCATCCCTAATTACCCTTGAGAAGGTGGTAGTGAGCTTTTTTTTGAGCTGCTGCAGTCCATGTGATGTAGGTACACCCACCTGCAAGTTCCCCTCCAAGTCACTTACCGTCCTGACTTCGAAATATATCAGCCGTTCCTTCATTGTCACTGGGTCAAAATCCTGGAACTCCTTCCCTAACTGCACTGTGGGTGTACCTACACCACATGGACTGCAGCGGTTCAAGAAGGCAGCTCACCACCACCTTCTCAAGGGGTAATTAGGGATGGGCAATAAATGCTGGCCCATCCAGTGACTCCCACAAACCATGAATCAATAAAAATGTGTAGTTTGTAACCCCCACGATGTTGATAGTGGGGGGTTCTTTGATGCTAATGTCATTGAATGTTAAGGGGCAATAGTTGTATTTTCTCATGTTGGAGATGGTCATTGCCTGACACTTGTGTGGGGTGAATGTTACTTGCCACTTGTCAGCCCAAGCCTGGATATTGTCCAGGTCTTGCTGAATTTGGACAATGAGCTGTTTCAGTATCTGAGGAGTTGCGAATGGTGCTGAACATTGTGCAATCATCAGCTAACATCCCCACTTCTGACCTTATGATGGAAGGAAGGTCATTGATGAAGCAGCTGAAGATGGTTGGGCCGAGGACACTACCCTGAGGAACTCCTGCAGTGATGTCCTGGAGCTGAGATGACTGACCTCCAACACCCACAACCATCTTCCTTTGTGCTAGGTATGACTCCAACCAGCAGAGAGTTTCTTCCTGATTCCCATTGACTCCAGTTTTGCTAGGGCTCCTTGATGTCACACTCGGTCAAATGCTGCCTTGATGTCAAGGGCAGTCACTCTCACCTCACCTCAGGAGTTCAGCTCTTTTGTCCGTGTTTGAACCCCGTTGTAATGAGGTCAGGAACACTGCCTGGAAGTGTGATGAAGGCAGGTTCAATCGAGGCATTCAAGAAGGAATTAGATGAATATTTGAATAGCAACAATGAACAGGGGTACGGGGAAAAGGCAGGGCAATGGCACTAGGTCATAATGCACATTTGGAGAGCCAGCACAGACATGGTGGGCTGACTGGCCTCCTTCTGTGTCGTTAAGAATCTGTGATTTTGTGAATTTCTCTGGCACTATTATTTTAGTAATCCCAATTTCCTTCAATTCTTCCTTCTCACTAGACCCTTGGTTCACTGGTATTTCTGGGAAGTTATTTGTGTCTTCCTCCATCAAGACCGAGCTAAAGTAGTTGTTTAATTGCTCTGCCATTTCCTTGTTCTCTATTATAAATTCTCCTATTTCAGACTGTAAGGGGCCTACCTTTGTCTTCACTAATCTTTTTATGTTTGCATACCCATAGAAGCTTTGTCAGTCCACTTTTCTGTTCCTTGCAAGTTTACTCTCATACCCTACTTTTCCCCTCTTAAACAATCTCTTGGTCCTCCTTTGCTGAATTCTAAGCTGCTCCCAATCCTCAGTCCTGCTACTTTTTCGAGCAACTTTTTCTGACTCCTCTTTGGATCTAATACTATCCTTAATTTCTTTTGTTAGCCCTGGTTGGGCCACTTTTCCTGTTGTGTTTTTGAGCCAGAAAGGGATGTATAACTGTTACAATACATACATTCGTTCCTTAAATATTAGCCATTGTCTGCCCAGTGTAATGCCTTTTAATGAAGTTCCCCAATCTATCTTGGCAATTCACACCTCATACCTTCGTAGTTTCCTTTGTTAAGATTTAGGAACCTAGTTTCAGATCAGACTACTTCACTTTGCATACTAATGAAGAATTTTATCAAGTTATGGTCACTGTTCCCTAAAGGACCCTGCACAACAAGGTTATAACTTAACCCCTTCTCATTACATAATACCAAACTGAGGATAGCCTATTCTCTAGTCGGTTCCTTAACATACTGGTCTAAAAAAAACACCTCGTACACAATCCAGGATTTCATCGGCCACAGTATTATTGCTAATTTGGTTTGCCCAGTCTATATGTGGATTGAAGTCACCCATGATTACTGTAGCACCCTTGTTACCTGCATCTCTAATTTCCTGTTTAATGCTGTCGCCTACTTTACCGCTACTGTTTGGAAACCTGTATAAACTCCCACTAAAGTTTTCCACCTCATGTTGCTTCTAAGTCCACGCAGACTGATTCTACACCTAGATTTTCTGAACCATAATCCACTCTCACTATCACACTGAGTTCAATCCTAACTAATAACGCCACGCTATCTCCTTTCCCTTTTTGTCTGCCCATCCTAAATATCGAGTCCCCTTAGTTATTCAGTTCTCAGCCTTGGTCACCCTGCAGCCATGTCTCCGTAATCACAATCATATTGTACCTGTTTGCAGCTATTTGCACTGTTAAATCGTCTACCTTATTGTGAATGCTCCATGCATTCAGATACTGTGCCTTTAGACTTGTCTTTTTGACATTTCTACACATTGTTCTTTGTACTATGACCCTTTTTGCTGCTAGCCCTCATTTCATCTTCCTCCCACTTTAAGAGTCATAGAATTTTACAGCACAGAAAGAGCCCCTTCAGCCCATCATGTCTGTGCCGGTCATCAAGCCCCTATCTACTCTAATCCCACTTTCCAGCACTAGGCCCATTGCCTTGTTTGCCATGGGCATCGCAAGTGCACATCCAAATACTTCTTAAAGGTTATGAGGGTTTCTGCCTCTCTCACCCTTTCAGGCAGAGTGTTCCAGAGTCCCACCACCCTCTGGGTGAAAAAGTTCTTCCTCACATCCCCTCTAAACCTCCTGCCCCTTACCTTAAATCTATGCCCCCCTGGTTATTGATCCCTCCACCAAGGGGAAAAGTTTCTCCTATCTATAGGGGAGGCAATGGCATCGTGGTATTGTCACTGGACTAGTAATCCAGATACCCAGGGTCATGCTCTGGGAACTCGGGTTCGAATCCTGTCATAGCAGCTGGTGGGATTGGAATTCAATAAAAACCTGGAATTAAAAGTCTAATGATGTCAATTGTTGTAAAAACCCAGCTGGTTCACTGATTCCCTTTCGGGAAGGAAACTGCTGTCCTTACCTGGCCTACATGTGACACCAGACCTCTTGGTTGGCTCGTAAATGCCCTGTGAACAAGGGCAGGACAGTTAGGGATGGGTAATAAATGCTGGTCTAGCCAGTGACATCCAATGAATAATAAAAAACAAACCCTATCCATGCCCCTCATAATTTTGTACACCTCAATCAGGTCCCCCTTCAGCCTTCGCTGCTCCAAGGACTCTCTCTTCCTCAGCCCCTCCAGCCAAGGCAGCATCCTGGTGAATCTCCTCTGCACCCTCTTCAGTGCAATCTCATCCTTCCAGAACTGCACACAGCCTAACTAATAATATGCAGCTTCATCATAATCTCCCTGCTCTTGTATTCATCGCCTCGGCTAATAAAAACAAGTATCCCATATGTCGTCTTAACCACCTTCAGGGATCTATGGACATGGACACCAAGGTCCCTCTGATATTCTGTACTTCCAGGGGCCCCACCATTCATTGTGTATTCCGGTACCATGTTAGTCCTCCCAAAATGCATCACCTCATACTTTTCCGGATTAAATTCTATTTCCACTGTTCTGCCCATCTGACCAGTCCGTCTATATCGCCCTGTAATCTAAGGCTTTCCTCCTCACTATTTACCACACCACCAATTTTCGTGTCAACTTACTGATCACACCTCCTATGTTCATATCTAGATCACTAATGTACACTACAAACAGCAAAGTTCCCAGCACCGATCCCTGTGATACACCACTCGTCACAGGCTACCAATCACAAACACAACCTTCCACCATCACCCTCTGTCTCCTGCCACTAAGACAATTTTGGAACCCATTTGCCAAACTGCCCTGGATCCCATGGACTCCTACCTTCTTGAACAGTCTCCTATGCGGGACCTTGTCAAAAGCCTTACTGAAGTCCAGGTAGACTACATCAACTGCACTACCCCCATCTACACACCTAGTCACCTCCTCGAAAAATTCATTCAAATTTGCTAGACATGGTGTCCCTCTGACAAAGCCACACTGACTATCCTTGATTAATCCCTGCCTCTCCAAGTGGAGATTAATCCTGTCCCCTGGAATTTTTTCCAATAGTTTCCCTACCACTGAGGTTAGACTGACTGGTCTACAGTTCCCTGGTTTATCCCTGTCACCCTTCTTGAATAATGGTAACACATTAGCTGTCCTCCAGACAGCTGTGGCCAGAGAGGATTTGAAAATTAGCATCAGGGCCCCTGCAATCTCCTCCCTTGCCTCCCACAGCAGCCTGGGATACATCTCATCTGGGCCTGGGGATTTATCCACGTTTAAGCCTGCTAAAACCATGAATATCTTCTCCTTTTCAATGCTAATTTGTTCAAGTATATCACAGTCCTCCTCACTGATTTCTGTACCTACACCGTCCTCCTCTGTAATGAACACAGATACAAAGTACTCATTTAAAACCTCGCCTACATCCTCCGGCTCCTCAGACAGATTGTTACTTTGGTCCCTAATGGGCTCTACTCTTTCCCTGGTTATCCTCATGTCCCCTGCACTCTCTATACTCCTCTAGGTCTTCTGCTGTTTTGAGCCTTTGATGTCTACCATAAGCTTCCTTTTTTCCCTTATCCATCCTGTACATTCTTTGATATCCACAGTTCCCTGGACTTGTTGGTCCCATCCTTCACCTTTATGAAGGCAGCAGCACAGGTAGATATGGTGGTTAAGAAGACATGTGGGATACTTGTCTTTATTAGCTGAGGCAATGAATGGGAACATGTTGGCCATGCACATTCAATATTTCCTTTTTTAATGACTCCCACTGCTCTGATGTAGACTTTCCTAAAAGTGGTTGATCCCAGTCCACTTTGTCCAGACCCTGTCTTATCAGGTTAAAGTTGGCATTCCCCCAATTTTAGAACTTTTATTTCCAATCCACCTTTGTCCTTTTCCATAACTACCTTAAATCTTACTGAGTTTTGGTCACTATCACCGAAATGCTCCCCCCTGACTTTCCCGGTTCATTCCCTAAAACTAGGTCCAGCGCTGTCCCCTCCCATCTCTTGTAAGAATTTCTATGTACTGGATCAAAGAGCCTTTCACACTTTATCTATCCCAGTTAATATTTGGGAAGTTGAAATCCCCTTTTATTATTACCCAATATTTTTACACTTCTCTGAGATTTGCTTACATATCTGCCCTGCTATCTGCCCCTAACTGTTTGTGGGTCTATAGCACCCTCCCAACAATGTGATTGCCCCCTTTTTGTTTTTAAGTTCTACCCGTATGTCCTCACTTGAGGAACCTTCTGAGATATCACTACATATCCACCGTTGCTCTCGCAGGCACATCTGCCAAACAGTCAACGGAGTTCACGACCCAGGGCTTCCAATCAACTCTCAAAGAAGCCTCGGAAGAGGAATCTGGAGGCACCCTCTTTGAAGTCTCATCACAGCTCTCACCCACACCCTCCACCAACAGAGACACATGCCTCAGTGGGATCTAGCCTTAGAATAGCCTTGGGATCACAATCTGGTGAGTACATTGCACTTTCTGATCCACAGCAGGCGGACGCAGGGCAGGCACATTCTGGGGCCATCCACCCAGGTGACTCCTGGAGTGTCCGGCCCATCTGAATCCCCTCTTCCTATGACCTCAGCAGCTCTAGCTCCACAGGCCAAGGAGGGTGACACTGCCACACAGCAGGACCCCGGTAGCAGGCCAGGGCCCTCCAGGGGCCGCTCGCCAAAGTTACAGACAGGGCCACACAGTCAGCAAGCTGCCTCCACCTCCACTGTGGAAATCTGGGGAGCACCAAGACGCGGCAGGGTTAAGAAGATGTAGTTGCACAGCCTGGGCACAGGCGTTAATCACTTGTACATAATGTTCACTAATATCAATAAACTCCCAACAATGCCTATGGCTCCTTGTTCTGAGGAGCAGTGTTCTTGTTTTACCTGCACAAGATAAAGGCAGGTGTCTCAGTCCAGGGCCTCTTCCCTGTGTCTGTGCAGCCATCAGACCCCAGTGATGGTCCAGCCTCACACTCCCTGGACACATTACTGATGCCTGCACCTCAGCGATGGTGGTCATTGCTGCCAGAATGTAGTGGATAGAGTTCTGTCATTCTCTCTGGGTGTTCTCAGCAGTTTTAAGGTGGGACTGGCCCCCATCTCTTCAGCATCTGTGACCAGTGACACTGTGCTCCTGAAGGGATCAGGTGCTGAAGGTGGACAAAGGATAAGATGCTTCTAAAGTTTCATGACTACGTCTCTATGATATATGACTCTGATCACAGAGCGCAAGCGAGCTGCCCTCGGCCAGACAGGAGTCAGACATTCTCAGAGGCTGTGTGAAGATCTATGGAGTGTCCTCACTGCATGTTGGCATCATCCTCCTACAATTGAGTGACAATTAGGATCTCCGCTGCGTCTCCATGACAGCAGCATTCTCTCAGAGGGTATGTGTGCTGCCATCAGCCAGACTGGAGTCAAACATTCACAGATGTGATGTGAGGATCTGTGGTGTCTCCTCACTGCATATCGTCATCATCTTCCTGAAACCGAGCAGCTGTGAGGGCCCCCTGAGTGTGCCCGCCTTGTCTAGCCAGTGCGAGAGCCTCATCCCCGTCATCGTTGCTTTCGAGGATCTCCTCACCCTCATCCCCGTCTGAGCCTTCCTCATCGGAGGAGGCGTGAAGGGCCTCCAGCTCCTCCTCAGCCAGCTCCTCTCCCTGTTGGAGAGCCAGGTTGTAAAGGGTGCAGCAGACGATGATGATGTGTGACACCCTCTGTGGGTGTATTGCAGGTTCCACCAGACCGGTCCAGGCAACGGAACCTCATCTTCAGCCTCCCGATGGTCTGCTTCACCAAGGTGCGAGTTGCAGCATGAGACACATTATAACTTCGCTCTGCTGCAATCTGAGGCTGCCACACAGGTGTCATCAGCCACAGCCTCTGCGGGTAGCCCTTGCCCCCGAGGAGCCATCCCTGCAGCTTCTGTGGACCCTGAATGATCTCGGGGATCTGTGACCAACTGAGGATGTAGGAGCCGTACAGACTCCCTGGAAACCATGTGCAGACCTGCAGGATGCGTTTCTGGTGGTCGCATACCAGCTGCACATTCAGTGAATGGAATCCCTTGCAGTTGATATAGTTGACCGCAGGTTGCGACAGAGATTTGAGCGCCACATGAGTGCAGTCGATCGCACTCTGCACCTGTGGGAAACCTGAGGTCTGGGCAAATCTAATTGCTCTTGTATCCTGGCTGTCCTGGTCTCAGGTGAAATGCACAAAGTGAAGATGGCATCCAAAACCTCATGGATGCATTTGTGGATGGAGGTTTGTGATATCCCACAAAGGTCACCTGTGGAACCCTGAAAGGAGACACTGGCATAGCAATTTAGTGCCATGGACACTTTCATATTCACTGGCAGTGGATGCCCTTCACGACCCCATGGTGCCAAATCCTGCAGTAGCTGGCAGATGTGACCGACCAGTTCCCTAGACAGGCACGGTCTTCAGTGATACTGTTCTCGGTCATCTGCAGGAAGGAAAGGCGGGCGTCTATAGAACCTGGGTCTAGCTAGGCGACGGCCAGTGATGGCTCTCTATGGTTCTTCAGCAACATGTGCAGGGCCCTAGCTGCCCATTCTTCCAGACGGTGCTGCTCCTCCCTCTGTGCAGCCAGGCACCTCAGTCACTCTCTTTTCTGCTGTCTCCATTTTTTGTAAGCCATCAGGCATACAGCTAGGTCACCAGGCTCCCTGTTTCTGATGTACTCCTGCTGCAGGATGAAAGACGACCTATGGTTAGCACGGGTGTACTAAGAACGTGTCTTGGTTAAGTGTGAGGCCCCTTAACACATCCCGGAGAGTGCTGGCCACCACTTGGATGACCAGAGTTTAGTGTGCTGCATGGCTGCCCGGAATCCCGTCCTCCTCCGCCTGACCAACCGACGGCAGCTTTGCCCATTGGACTGCATGGTGTGCTCTCAGTTCAGGCACAGGTATTCTCCTAACTCGCACTGCAAGGCTGCACTGTTAGCTTGATTCATGGGGGAGACTGGTCCAAACCAGGATGCTGACATTGCAAAAAGCTGTGAGTGCCTCCACCAGTGACTGCTCCACGGCCAGCTTTAGCAAGGAGATTGTACAACGTGCGCAGTCATAGAACAGTTCAGCAGTCCACTAAGATGCTCATTAGTTTGCTGTTTGTGCCGGGGGTTTTTGGGGGGTGGGGAGGGTGAAAAGCTCTGGAGCACTTGGTGGCACTTTGATGCCTCCATGTTACTTGACTGGGCAGATAAGCTAAAAGCCCAAATCCAATCTTATCATAGTGGCTACACCTGAACTGTCTCAGCTGCAGAGGAACGGTCACTTTATACAGGTGTCCCTAATGCATGGCTGCTTCACTCACACACCCACAACCCACACATGCTTGTGTGCTACCTTCAACCACAAGGCAGTCCTTGGCCCCCCCCCCCCCCCACCAAACAAAACCACCTCAACGGTAAGGCAGCCATTGTCCCCCCCCCTCTCCCCCAGGTCGCCTCAATGGCAGGGCAGCCCCTGCCCCCCTTCTTCCCTAGGGTGCCTGTACCATAGGGCAGCCCCTGCCCCCCTTCTTCCCCAGGGTGCCTGTACCGCAGGGCAGCCCCTGCCCCCCTTCTTCCCCAGGGTGCCTGTACCGCAGGGCAGCAGCTGCCCCCCTTCTTCCCCAGGGTGCCTGTACCGCAGGGCAGCCCCTGTCCCCCTTCTTCCCCAGGGTGCCTGTACCGCAGGGCAGCCCCTGCCCCCCTTCTTCCCCAGGATGCCTGTACTGCAGGGCAGCAGCTGCCCTTATAATGATATGTGGATGTATTACGATGAGGTTCCCAATGTCTGATGTTGGGGAACGCAGCCAGAGGGTGGGCAGAGAGGACAATCGAAAACTGGTTTCATGACGTTGTGAAACTGATTTTTGGTCTTCCCACCATATTGTCCCCTCAGGCCACCAAACATGCCCAACGCCTGTGGGCACGGAACATCCCAGTCCCCCACTTCTGACCTTACAATGGAAGGAAGGTCATTGATGAAGCAGCTGAAGATGGTTGGGCCGAGGACACTACCCTGAGGAACTCCTGCAGTGATGTCCTGGAGCTGAGATGACTGACCTCCAACACCCACAACCATCTTCCTTTGTGCTAGGTATGACTCCAACCAGTGCAGTCAAATGCTGCCTTGATGTCAAGGGCATTCACTTTCACCTCACCTCTGAAGTTCAGCTCTTTTATCCATGTTTGACCCAAGGCTGTAACGAGGTCAGGAGCTGAGTGACCCTGGTGGAACCCAAACTGGACATCAGTGAGCAGGTTATTGCTAAGCAAATGCCGCTTGATAGCACTGTTGATGACCCCTTCCATTACTTTACTGATGATTGAGAGTAGACTGATGGGGCGGTAATTGGCCGGGTTGGATTTGTCCTGCTTTTTGTGTACAGGACATACCTGGGCAATTTTCCACAGTCCACACTGCTGCTCCTACTTCTTATGTTCAAACTTGCATTCAGTCTCTAAGAAATGGCACCTTTTAGAATATTATAGATTTCTTATAGAATTAGCAGACATATTTCTCTCTTCAGGAAACATTCGTAGCAGCCAGGAAAAGGAAAGCAAAGAAGAAATTTTTAAATTTATTCTTTTGTAGGAACATCGCTTGATGCATTTGTTGCCCATCCCTAATTGCCCTCAAACTGAGAGGCAATTAAGAGTCAACCACATCGCTGTGGGTCTGGAGTCACATGTAGGCCAGACTGGGTAAGTACAGCAGATTTCCTTCCCTGAACCAGATGGGCATTTACACCAAACAGTGATTATTTATTGGTTACCATTACTGAGACTAGTTTTATATTTCAGGTTTATGAATTGAATTTAAGTTCCACCAGCTGCTGTGGTGGGATTTGAACTCTTGTCCCCAGAGCATTAGCCTGGATCTCGGGATCACTAGTCCAGTGACATTTTACCACCACACCATCATCTCATCATGTTGCTATTGGCAGTCTCATGTCAAGGTCTCCTGGTTGGAGGCTCCCATGTGGACATTCCTAAGTTGATAGGATGGCATTATGTGCCAACCTATTGAGGCACGTGTCTGGCAGGAGTTAACAAATGGCATGAGATGATCTCAGGCAAAAGTGACGGTCAGCGGGGAGATGGCACCTCCCTGAGTACCTGTCCTTTGGTGATTGGTCAGAGCTTCTCAAGAAAGTGATTGACATGGGGTAAACCACTGGCCCCAAGAACTAAAGGATATTAATGTGTGCTCTGGGGTTGGAGGGGTTAGTCCTCAGCAAACAGGCGGAGGCCAGGAAAGGGTTTCCAAATTCCTCAGACAGTCGGGAACAGAGAGAGAGAATAAAACTGCAACAACCGAACAGACAAAAGATTGATACTTCCAGCTGCAGAGATCAGCTGGGTACAGACAGTCATGGTAATAAGCAACTTGACTTCCCATTAACCCTCCGGACCAGCTGCTTTTCCCGTCATTTATCTTACACATCATGTTTTAAACTGTTACTTCTTAATAATCCAATTAACAAATTACTCCAAAATATCCTATGTGCCTGACCACCACCTCCCCCTCCTTTTGGGTGATCTGTGGCCCCCAAACTCAACCTAAATTCACAAGTCTCTCCAATATCTTCATTTAGATGATTGATATATATTGTAAAGAATAGTGAGCCGCACCACTCCTGTTAATGACAGTACCTTGTCCACCAGAACACAACCGATTCCCTGTCCAACCCTTCAACGATTCCTGGATTTTCACCGCCATCATCCTGTACAGAATTCCAATCCAAGTACTGTGCACCCTTGTGTGAAAGATTGTCCGATATCAGACCCCAAGTTACCTCTTACTAGTTTGAAGCTGTGTTGTTTATTTAACCTTTTCCACCTAGTTTATTATCTTATATATATCTCAGTGAAATCAACACTCAGACAGCTCAAAAACCAAAGCTCTCCTGTCTTTCCCTGTAACTCCGAAAGTGAGTGCTAGGGATCAATCCTGTGATTCTTCTCCACACAGTCTCCATTAATTGAACATTTTGCCTGAGCCTTGTTGATCAGAACCGGACATAGTCCTCAGACTGTAGTTTGATCAGACCTCGATCACAATTTCCTTGGGCCTGTACTCTGCTGCTCTGAATGTGGAGTTTAACATTGCATTAACCCTCAAAATATGGAGCTGTTAGTGTAGAGGAAGAGGACAAGGACATTGAAAAAAGAGAGAGATTTATTGAAAAGGATAAATCAAGGTCACAAACGGGGAAACAGGATCAGAGTGAGAGAGAAAGGTGGCTTACAGAGAATGAGTAGCGATTCCACCATTCGACTCTGTCCAACAGAGTCTACCTGGTACCTGGTACACAATTGAACTATTTTATCTGTTGCAAATTGAGAGAGTTCCTCACATTCCCCATATGAAGATAGTTCTCCATGTGAGTGAGGTGCTCGTTGAGTTGAATCGAGTTCAGTGATATCCAGACCAGACTCGCACTGAGCAATTGGTGCACCTCTCCGAATGTACAAACAAAGCAGCTCGATCTCAGAGAGCATCTGAAACTGGGAATTGATGGAAAAAATATCCAAAGGGATTAGATGGTTAAACCCTTGAAGGCTTTCCGAGCTGATCCAGCACAGGGATATTACATGATTTCCAATGACTTGGCTGATTCTCACACACAACATGAACGTCTAATATTGTTGTGAGACCTCAAGGGCCAACCCAGAAACAGATATTTGTGAACCTGCAAAGGGACTGGACTATTGTCCTTAACATGTGTGCATACATCACCAGAACACACTCCATTCTTAATGATGGGTCCAAAATACATCACCAGAACACACTCCATTCTTAATGATGGGTCCAAAATACATCACCAGAACACAGTCCATTCTTAATGATGGATCCAAAATACATCACCAATACACACTCCATTCCTAATGATGGGTCCAAAATACATAACCAGAACACACTCCATTCTTAATGATGGGTCCAAAATACATCACCAGAACACACTCCATTCTTAATGAAAGGTCCAAGATATTTCACAAGAACACACTCCATTCTTAATGATGGGTCCAAAATACATCACCAGAACACACTCCATTCTTAATGATGGGTCCAAAATACATCACCAGAAGACAGTCCATTCTTAATGATGAATCCAAAATATATCAGCAAAACAAACTCCAATCTTAATGATGAATCCAAAATACATCACCAGAACACACTCCATTCTTGATGATGAATCCAAAATATATCACCAAAACACACTATATTCTTAATGATGGGTCAAAATACATCACCAAAGCAGACTCCATTCTTCATGATGGGTCCAGTATACATCCCCAGAACCAGAACACTCTCCATTGTTAATGATGATTCCAAAATACATAACCAGAACATACTCCATTTTAAATGATGGGTCCAAAATGTATCACCAGGACACACACCAGTCTTAATGATGGGCCCAAAATATATTACCAGTCCATTCTTAATGCTGGGTCCAAAATACATTACCAAAACACACTGCATTCCTAATGATGGGTCCAAAATACATCACCAGAACACACTACATTCTTAATGATGGTCAAAAATACATCACCAAAACACACTCCATTCTTAATGATCAGTCCAAAACATATCACCAAAACACACTCCATTCTTAATGATGGGTCCAAAATACATCACCAGAACACAATCCATTATTGATGATGAATCCCAAATATATCACCAGAACACACTCCATTCTTAATGATGGGTCAAAATACATCACCAAAGCAGACTCCATTCTTAATGATGGGTCCAAAATACATCCCCAGAACCAGAACACACTGCATTGTTAATGATGGGTCCAAAATATATCACCAGAACACACTCCATTCTTAATGATCGGTCCAAAACATATCACCAAAACACACTCCATTCTTAATGATGGGTCCAAAATACATCACCAGAACAAACTCCATTCTTAATGATGGGTCCAAAATATATCAGCCAAACACATTGCATTTTTAATGATGGGTCCAAAATACATCACCACAACACACTAAATTCTTAATGATGCATCCAAAATACATCACCACAACACAATCAATTTTTAATGATGGGTCAAAAATACATCATCAGAAGACAGTCCATTCTTAATGATGAATCCAAAATATATCAGCAGAACAAACTCCAATCTTATTGATGAATCCAAAATACATCACCAGAACACACTCCATTCTTCATGATGAATCCAAAATATATCACCAAAACACACTATATCCTTAATGATGGGTCAAAATACATCACCAAAGCAGACTCCATTCTTCATGATGGTTCCAAAATACATCCCCAAAACGAGAACACACTCCATTCTTAATGATGGGTCCAAAATGTATCACCAGGACACACCAGTCTTAATGACGGGCCCAAAATATATTACCAGAACACACTCCATTCTTAATGATGCGTCCAAAATACATTACCAAAACACACTGCATTAATAGTGATGAATCCAAAATATATCAGCAGAACAAACTCCAATCTTAATGATGAATCCAAAATACATCACCAGAACACACTCCTTTCTTAATGATGGGTCCAAAATACATCAGCAGAACACACTCCATTCTTAATGATGAATCCAAAATACATCACCAGAACACAATCAATTTTTAATGATGGGTCCAAATACATCACCAGAACACAGTCCATTCTTAATGATGAATCCAAAATATATCAGCAGAACAAACTCCATTCTTCATGATGAATCCAAAATACATCACCTGAACACACTTCATTCTTAATGATGAATCCAAAATATATCACCAAAACAGTCTCCATTCTTCATGATGGGTCCAAAATACATCACCAGAACACACTGCATTCTTAATGATGTGTCCCAAATATATCACCATAACATAATCCATTCTTAATGATGGATCCAAAATACATCTTCAGAACACACTCCATTCTTAATTATGGTTCCAAAATATACCACCAGAACACAATCCATCCTTAATGATGGGTCCAAAATATATCATCAGAATACACACCATTCTTAATGATGGGTCCAAAGTTCATCACCAGTACACAATCTATTCTTAATGATGTGTCCAAAATACATCACCAGAACACACTTCATTCTTAATGATGGATACAAAATACATCACCAATACACACTCCATTCATAATGATTGGTCCAAAATACGTCCCCAGAGCACTCTACATTCTTAATGATGGGTCCAAAATACATCACCAAAACACACTCCTTTATTAATAATGGGACCAAAACACATCACCAGGACACACTCCATTCTTAATGATGGGTCCAAATGTATCACCAGAAAACATTACCTTTTTAATGATGGGTTCAAAATACATCACCAGAACACACTCCATTCTTAATATCGGTCCAAAACATATCACCAAAGCTCACTGCATTCTTAATGATGGGTCCAAAATACATCACCAGAACACACTCCATTCTTAATGATGGATCGAAAATAATCACCAAAACACACTCCATTCTTTATGATCGGTCCAAAATACACCACCGGCACACTCTCCATTCTTAGTGATGTGTCCAAAATATATCACCAGAACAAACACCATTCTTAATGCTGGATCCAAAATACATCAGCAGAACACACTCTATTCTTAATGATGGGTCTAAAATTCATCACCAGAACACACTCCATTCTTAATGATGGGTCCAAAATACATGACCAGAACAAACTCCATTCGAAATGATGAATCCAAAATACATCACCAGAACACAATCAATTTTTAATGATGAATCCAAAATATATCAGCAGAACAAACTCCAATCTAATGATGAATCCAAAATACATCACCAGAACACACTCCTTTGTTAATGATGGGTCCAAAATACATCACCAGAACACACTTCATTCTTAATGATGAATCCAAAAGACATCACCAGAACACAATCAATTTTTAATGATGGGTCCAAATACATCACCGGAACACAGTCCATTCTTAATGATGAATCCAAGATATATCAGCAGAACAAACTCCAGTCTTAATGATGAATCCAAAATACATCACCAGAACACACTCCATTCTTAATGATGAATCCAAAATATATCACCAAAGCAGACTCCATTGTTCATGATGGGTCCAAAATACATCACCAGAACACACTGCATTCTTAATGATGGGTCCAAAATATATCACCAGAACACACTCCATTCTTAATGATGGGTCCAAAATACATCACCAGGACACACTCCATTCTTAATGATGGATACAAAATACATCACCAATACACACTCCATTCTTAATGATGGGTCCAAAATATATCACCAGAAAACAATCCATTCTTAATGATGGGTCCAAAATACATAACCAGAACACACTCCATTCTTAATGATGGATACAAAATATATCACCAGAACACAATCCATTCTTAATGATGGGTCCAAAATACATCACCAGACACACTTCATTCGTAATGATGGATACAAAATACATCACCAATACACACTCCATTCTTAATGATACATCCAAAATACATCACCAGAACACAATCAATTTTTAATGATGGGTCCAAATACATCACCAGAACACAGTCCATTCTTAATGATGAATCCAAAATATATCAGCAGAACAAACTCCAGTCTCAATGATGAATCCAAAATACATCACCTGAACACACTCCATTCTTAATGATGGATCGAAAATAATCACCAAAACACACTCCATTCTTTATGATCGGTCCAAAATACACCACCGGCACACTCTCCATTCTTAGTGATGTGTCCAAAATATATCACCAGAACAAACACCATTCTTAATGCTGGATCCAAAATACATCAGCAGAACACACTCTATTCTTAATGATGGGTCTAAAATTCATCACCAGAACACACTCCATTCTTAATGATGGGTCCAAAATACATCACCAGAACAAACTCCATTCTTAATGATGAATCCAAAATACATCACCAGAACACAATCAATTTTTAATGATGAATCCAAAATATATCAGCAGAACAAACTCCAATCTCAATGATGAATCCAAAATACATCACCAGAACACACTCCTTTGTTAATGATGGGTCCAAAATACATCAGCAGAACACACTCCATTCTTAATGATGAATCCAAAAGACATCACCAGAACACAATCAATTTTTAATGATGGGTCCAAATACATCACCAGAACACAGTCCATTCTTAATGATGAATCCAAACTATATCAGCAGAACAAACTCCAGTCTTAATGATGAATCCAAAATACATCACCAGAACACACTACATTCTTAATGATGAATCCAAAATATATCACCAAAACACACTCCATTCTTCATGATGGGTCCAAAATACATCACCAGAACACACTGCATTCTTAATGATGGGTCCAAAATATATCACCAGAACACACTCCATTCTTAATGATGGGTCCAAAATACATCACCAGGACACACTCCATTCTTAATGATGGATACAAAATACATCACCAATACACACTCCATTCTTAATGATGGGTCCAAAATATATCACCAGAAAACAATCCATTCTTAATGATGGGTCCAAAATACATAACCAGAACACACTCCATTCTTAATGATGGATACAAAATATATCACCAGAACACAATCCATTCTTAATGATGGGTCCAAAATACATCACCAGAAAACACTTCATTCGTAATGATGGATACAAAATACATCACCAATACACACTCCATTCTTAATGATGAATCCAAAATACATCACCAGAACACAATCAATTTTTAATGATGGGTCCAAATACATCACCAGAACACAGTCCATTCTTAATGATGAATCCAAAATATATCAGCAGAACAAACTCCAGTCTCAATGATGAATCCAAAATACATCACCAGAACACACTCCATTCTTAATGATGAATCCAAAATATATCACCAAAGCAGACTCCATTCTTCATGATGGGTCCAAAATACATCACCAGAACACACTGCATTCTTAATGATGTGTCCCAAATATATCACCATAACATAATCCATTCTTAATGATGGATCCAAAATACATCTTCAGAACACACTCCATTCTTAATTATGGTTCCAAAATATATCACCAGAACACAATCCATTCTTAATGATGGGTCCAAAATATATCATCAGAATACACACCATTCTTAATGATGGGTCCAAAGTTCATCACCAGTACACAATCTATTCTTAATAATGTGTCCAAAATACATCACCAGAACACACTTCATTCTTAATGATGGATACAAAATACGTCACCAATACACACTCCATTCATAATGATGTGTCCAAAATACATCCCCAGAGCACTCTACATTCTTAATGATGGGTCCAAAATACATCACCAAAACACACTCCATTCTTAATAATGGGACCAAAACACATCACCAGGACACACTCCATTCTTAATGATGGGTCCAAATGTATCACCAGAAAACACTACCTTTTTAATGATGGGTTCAAAAGACATCACCAGAACACACTCCATTCTTAATATCGGTCCAAAACATATCACCAAAACTCACTCCATTCTTAATGATGGGTCCAAAATACATCACCAGAACACAATCAATTTTTAATGATGAATCCAAAATATATCAGCAGAACAAACTCCAATCTTAATGATGAATCCAAAATACATCACCAGAACACACTCCTTTGTTAATGATGGGTCCAAAATACATCACCAGAACACACTCCATTCTTAATGATGAATCCAAAATACATCACCAAAACACACTCCATTCTTAATGATGGGTCCAAAATACATCACGAAAGCAGACTCCATTCTTCATATGGGTCCAAAATACATCACCAGAACACACAGCATTGTTAATGATGGGTCCAAATGTATCACCAGAACACACTCCAGTCTTAATGATGGGTCCAAAATACATCACCAGATCACACTCCATTCTTAATGATGGGTCCAAAATATATCACCATAACACAATCCATTCTTAATGATGGATCCAAAATACATCTACAGAACACACTCTATTCTTAATTATGGTTCCAAAATATATCACCAGAACACAATCCATTCTAAATGATGGATCCAAAATGCATCAACAGATCACGCTCCATTCTTAATTATCTGGCCAAAACATATCAGCAAAACACACTCCATTCTTTACGATCGGTTCAAAACACATCTCCGGAACACACTCCATTCTTAAAGATGGGTCCAAAATTCATCACCAGAACACAATTCATTCTTAATGATGGGTCCAAAATACATCACAAGAACACACTCCATTCTTAATGATGGGTCCAAAATTCATCTCCACAACACAAACCATTCTTAATGATGGGTCAAAATATATCACCAGAACAAACACCATTCTTAATGATGGATCCAAAATACATCAGCAGAACACACTCTATTCTTAATGATGGGTCCAAAATTCATCACCAGAACACACTCCATTCTTAATGAATGGTCCAAAATACATCACCAGAACACACTACATTCTTAATGATGGGTCCAAAATTCATCTCCAGAACACAATCCATTCTTAATGATGGTTCCAAGATACATCACCAGAACAAACACCATTCTTAATGATGGATCCAAAATACATCAGCAGAACACACTCTATTCGTAATGATGGGTCCAAAATACATAACCAGAACACACTCCATTCTTAATGATGGATACAAAATATATCACCAGAACACAATCCATTCTTAATGATGGGTCCAAAATACATCACCAGACACACTTCATTCGTAATGATGGATACAAAATACATCACCAATACACACTCCATTCTTAATGATGGGTCCAAAATACATCACCAGGACACACTCCATTCTTAATGATGGGTCCAAAATACATCACTGGAACACACTCCATTCTTAATGATGGCTCCAAGATATATCACCCAAACACACTCCATTCTTAATGATGGTTCCAAAATACATCAGCAGAAAACAATCCATTCTTAATGATGGGTCCAAAATTCATCTCCAGAACACAATCCATTCTTAATGATGGGTCCAAAATACATCACCAGAACAAACAACTTTCTTAATGATGGATCCAAAATACATCAGCAGAACACACTCCATTCTTAATGATGGGTCCAAAATACATCACCAGAACACACTCCATTCTTAATGATGGATCCAAATACATCAACAGAACACACTCCATTCTTAATGATGAGTCCGAAAGTACTGTCACCATAACACATCCATTCTTAATGATGAGTTCCAAAATATGATGCACAGAACACACTCCATTCTTAATGATGGATCCAAAATACATCTACAGAACACACTCCATTCTTAATGTTGGTTCCAAAATATATCACCAGAACACAATCCATTGTTAATGATGGGTCGAAAATACATCACCAGAACACACTCCATTCTTAATGATGAATCCAAAATATATCACCAGAACACACTCCATTCTTGATGATGGGTCCAAAATATATCACCATAACACAATCCATTCTTAATGATGGATGCAAAATACATCTTCAGAAAACACTCCATTCTTAATTATGGTTCCAAAATATATCACCAGAACACAATCCATTCTTAATGATGGGTCCAAAATATATCATCAGAACACACTCCATTCTTAATGATGGGTCCGAAATACATCTCCAGAGCAGACTCCATTCTTCATGATGGGTCAAATACGTCACCAGAACACACTGCATTGTTAATAATGGGTCCAAATGTATCACCAGAACACACTCCATTCTTCATGATGAGTCCGAAATATGTCGCCATAACACACTCCATTCTTAATGATGGGTCCAAAATATATCAGCAAACCACACTATTTTCTTAATGATGGGTCCAAAATACATCACCAGAACACATTCCATTCCTAATGATCGGTCCAAAACATATCACCGGAACACACTCCATTCTTAAAGAGGGGTCCAAAATTCATCACCAGAACACAATCCATTCTTAATGATGGGTCCAAAATACATGACCAGAACACACTCCATTCTTAATGATGGGTCCAAAATATATCACCGGAACACACTCCATTTTTAATGATGGGTCCAAACTACATCACAAGCACACACTCCATTCTTAATGATGGGTCCAAAATTCATCTCCAGAACACAATCCATTCTTAATGATGGGTCCAAAATACATCAGCAGAACAAACACCATCCTTCATGATGGATCCAAAATACATCAGCAGAACACACTCCATTCTTAATGAATCATCCAAAATACATCACGAGAACACACTCCATTCTTAATGATGGGTCAAAATATATCACCAGAACAAACACCATTCTTAATGATGGATCCAAAATACATCAGCAAAACACACTCTATTCTTAATGATGGGTCCAAAATTCATCACCAGAACACACTCCATTCTCAATGAATGGTCCAAAATACATCACCAGAACACACTCCATTCTTAATGATGGGTCCAAAATACATCACCAGAACAAACTCCATTCTTAATGATGAATCCAAAATACATCACCAGAACAAAATCAATTTTTAATGATGAATCCAAAATATATCAGCAGAAAAAACTCCAATCTTAATGATGAATCCAAAATACATCACCAGAACACACTCCTTTCTTAATGCTGGGTCCAAAATACATCAGCAGAACACACTTCATTCTTAATGATGAATCCAAAATACATCACCAGAACACACTCCTTTCTTAATGATGGGTCCAAAATACATCACCAGGACACACTCCATTCTTAATGATGGGTGCAAAATACATCACCGGAACACACTCCATTCTTAATGATGGGTGCAAAATACATCACCAGAACACACTCCATTCTTAATGATGGGTCCAAAATACATCAGCAGAACAAACTCCATTCTTAATGATGAATTCAAAATACATCACCAGAACACGATCAATTTTTAATGATGAATCCAAAATATATCAGCAGAACAAACTCCAATCTTAATGCTGAATCCAAAATACATCAGCAGAACACACTCCTTTGTTAATGATGGGTCCAAAATACATCACCAGAACACACTCCATTCTTAATGATGAATCCAAAATACATCACCAGAACACGATCAATTTTTAATGATGAATCCAAAATATATCAGCAGAACAAACTCCAATCTTAATGATGAATCCAAAATACATCAGCAGAACACACTCCTTTGTTAATGATGGGTCCAAAATACATCACCAGAACACACTCCATTTTTAATGATGAATCCAAAATATATCATCAAAACACACTCCATTCTTTATGATGGGTCCAAAATACATCACGAAAGCAGACTCCATTCTTCATATGGGTACAAAATATATCACCCTAACACAATCCATTCTTAATGATGGATCCAAAATACATCTTCAGAGCACACTCTATTCTTAATTATGGTTCCAAAATATATCACGAAAACACAATCCATTCTAAATGATGGATCCAAAATGCATCAACAGATCACGCTCCATTCTTAATTATCTGGCCAAAACATATCAGCAAAACACACTCCATTCTTTATGCTCGGTCCAAAATACATCACCGGAACACACTCCATTCTTAAAGATGGGTCCAAAATTCATCACCAGAACACAATCCATTCTTAATGATGGGTCCAAAATACATGACCAGAACACACTCCATTCTTAATGATGGGTCCAAAATACATCACCGGAACACACTCCATTTTTAATGATGGGTCCAAAATACATCACAAGAACACACTCCATTCTTAATGATGGGTCCAAAATTCATCTCCAGAACACAATCCATTCTTAATGATGGGTCCAAAATACATCACCAAGAAATACTGCATTCTTAATGATGGGTCCAAAATACATCAGCAGAACACACTCCATTCTTAATGATGGGTCCAAAATAAATCACAAGAACACACTCCATTCTTAATGATGGATCCAAAATACATCCCCAGAACACACTCGATTCTTAATGATGGGTCCAAAATACATCCCCGGAACACTTTGCATTGTTAATGATGGGTCCAAATGTAACACCAGAACACACTACATTCTTAATGATGGGTTCAAAATACATCACCAGAACACACTCCATTCTTAATATCGGTCCAAAACATATCACCAAAGCACACTCCATTCTTAATGATGGGTCCAAAATATATCAACAAAACACATTCCATTCTTAATGATGGATCCAAAATAATCACCAAAACACACTCCATTCTTTATGATCGGTCCAAAATACATCACCGGAACACACTCCATTCTTAATGATGGGTCCAAAATATATCACCAGAACAAACACCATTCTTAATGATGGATCCAAAATACATCAGCAGGACACACACTATTCTTAATGATGGGTCCAAAATTCATCACCAGAACACATTCCATTCTTAATGAATGTTCCAAAATACATCAGCAGAACAAACTCCATTCTGAATGATGAATCCAAAATACATCTCCAGAACACAATCAATTTTTAATGATGAATCCAAAATATATCAGCAGAACAAACTCCAATCTGAATGATGAATCCAAAATACATCACCAGAACACACTCTATTCTTAATGATGGGTCCAAAATACATCACCAGAACACACTCCATTCTTAATGATGAATCCAAAAGACATCACCAGAACACAATCAATTTTTAATGATGGGTCCAAATACATCACCAGAACACAGTCCATTCTTAATGATGAATCCAAAATGTATCAGCAGAAAAAAATCCAATCTTAATGACGAATCCAAAATACATCACCAGAACACACTCCATTCTTAATGATGAATCCAAAATATATCACCAAAATACAATCCATTTTAAATGATGGATCCAAAATACATCAACAGAACACACTCCGTTCTTATTGATGGACCCAAGATATTTCACCCAAACACACTCCATTCTTAATGATGGGTCCAAAATACATCACCAGATCACACTCCATTCTTAATGATGGTTCCAAAATACATCAGCAGAACACATTCCATTCTTAATGATGGGTCCAAAATACATCAGCAGACCAAACTCCATTCGTAATGATGAATCCAAAATACATCACCAGAACACGATCAATTTTTAATGATGAATCCAAAATATATCAGCAGAACAAACTCCAATCTTAATGATGAATCCAAAATACATCAGCAGAAAACACTCCTTTGTTAATGATGGGTCCAAAATACATCACCAGAACACAATCCATTCTTAATGATGGGTCCAAAATACATGACCAGAACACACTCCATTCTTAATGATGGGTCCAAAATACATCACCGGAACACACTCCATTTTTAATGATGGGTCCAAAATACATCACAAGAACACACTCCATTCTTAATGGTGGGTCCAAAATTCATCTCCAGAACACAATCCATTCTTAATGATGGGTCCAAAATACATCACCAAGAAATACTGCATTCTTAATGATGGGTCCAAAATACATCAGCAGAACACACTCCATTCTTAATGATGGGTCCAAAATAAATCACAAGAACACACTCCATTCTTAATGATGGGTCCGAAATACATCTCCAAAGCAGACTCCATTCTTCATGATGGGTCCAAAATACGTCACCAGAACACACTGCATTGTTAATGATGGGTCCAAATGTATCACCAGAACACACTCCATTCTTCATGATGAGTCCGAAATATGTCACCATAACACACTCCATTCTTAATGATGGGTCCAAAATATATCACGAAACCACACTATATTCTTAATGATGGGTCCAAAATACATCACCAGAACACATTCCATTCTTAATGATGGGTCCAAAACATATCACCAAAACACACTCCATTCTTAATGATGGGTCCAAAATATATCACCAAAACACAATCCATTCTAAATGATGGATCCAAAATGCATCAACAGATCACGCTCCATTCTTAATTATCTGGCCAAAACATATCAGCAAAACACACTCCATTCTTTATGATCGGTCCAAAATACATCACCGGAACACACTCCATTCTTAACGATGGGTCCAAAATTCATCACCAGAACACAATCCATTCTTAATGATGGGTCCAAAATACATCACCAAAAAATACTGCATTCTTAATGATGGGTCCAAAATACATCAGCAGAACACACTCCATTCTTAATGATGGATCCAAAATAAATCACAAGAACACACACGATTCTTAATGATGGGTCCAAAATACATCCCCAGATCACACACGATTCTTAATGATGGGTCCAAAATACATCCCCAGAACACTTTGCATTGTTAATGATGGGTCCAAATGTATCACCAGAACACACTACATTCTTAATGATGGGTTCAAAATAAATCGCCAGAACACACTCCATTCTTAATATCGGTCCAAAACATATCACCAAAACACACTCCATTCTTAATGATGGGTCCAAAATATATCAACAAAACACATTCCGTTCTTAATGATGGATCCAAAATAATCACCAAAACACGCTCCATTCTTAATGATGCGTCCAAAATACATCACCAGATCACACTCCATTCTTAATGATGGGTCCAAAATACATCAGCAGAACACACTCCATTCTTAATGATGGGTCCAAAATACATCAGCAGAACAAACTCCATTCTTAATGATGAATCCAAAATACATCACCGGAACACGATCAATTTTTAATGATGAATCCAAAATATATCAGCAGAACAAACTCCAATCTTAATGATGAATCCAAAATACATCAGCAGAACACACTCCTTTGTTAATGATGGGTCCAAAATACATCACCAGAACACACTCCATTCTTAATGATGACTTCAAAATATATCACCAGAACACACTCCATTCTTGATGATGGGTCCAAAATATATCACCATAACACAATCCATTCTTAATGATGGATCCAAAATACATCTTCAGAACACACTCCATTCTTAATGATGGTTCCAAAATATATCTCCAGAACACAATCCATTCTTAATGATGGGTCCAAAATATATCATCAGAACACACTCCATTCTTAATGATGGGTCCGAAATACATCTCCAAAGCAGACTCCATTCTTCATGATGGGTCCAAAATACGTCACCAGAACACACTGCATTGTTAATGATGGGTCCAAATGGATCACCAGAACACACTCCATTCTTCATGATGAGTCCGAAATGTCACCATAACACATTCCATTCTTAATGATGGGTGCAAAACATATCACCAAAACACACTCCATTCTTAATGATGGGTCCAAAATATATCACCAAAACACAATCCATTCTAAATGATGGATCCAAAATGCATCAACAGATCACGCTCCATTCTTAATTATCTGACCAAAACATATCAGCAAAACACACTCCATTCTTTATGATCGGTCCAAAATACATCACCGGAACACACTCCATTCTTAAAGATGGGTCCAAAATTCATCACCAGAACACAATCCATTCTTAATGATGGGTCCAAAATACATGACCAGAACACACTCCATTCTTAATGATGGGTCCAAAATACATCACCGGAACACACTCCATTCTTAATGATGGGTCCAAAATACATCACAAGGACACACTCCATTCTTAATGATGGGTCCAAAATTCATCTCCAGAACACAATCCATTCTTAATGATGTGTCCAAAATACATCACCAGAACAAACACCATTCTTAATGATGGATCCAAAATACATCAGCAGAACACACTGTATTCTTAATGATGGGTCCAAAATTCATCACCAGAACACACTCCATTCTTAATGAATCATCCAAAATACATCACGAGAACACACTCCATTCTTAATGATGGGTCAAAATATATCACCAGAACAAACAGCATTCTTATTGATGGATCCAAAATACATCAGCAAAACACACTCTATTCTTAATGATGGGTCCAAAATTCATCACCAGAACACACTCTATTCTTAATGAATGGTCCAAAATACATCACCAGAACACACTCCATTCTTAATGATGGGTCCAAAATACATCACCAGAACAAACTCCAATCTTAATGATGAATCCAAAATACATCACCAGAACAAAATCAATTTTTAATGATGAATCCAAAATATATCAGCAGAAAAAACTCCAATCTTAATGATGAATCCAAAATACCTCACCAGAACACACTCCTTTCTTAGTGCTGGGTCCAAAATACATCAGCAGAACACACTTCATTCTTAATGATGAATCCAAAATACATCACCAGAACACACTCCTTTCTTAATGATGGGTCCAAAATACATCACCAGGACACATGCTTTCTTAATGATGGGTCCAAAATACATCACCGGAACACACTCCATTCTTAATGAATGGCCCAAAATACATCACCAGAACACACTCCATTCTTAATGATGGGTCCAAAATACATCAGCAGAACAAACTCCATTCTTAATGATGAATCCAAAATACATCACCAGAACACGATCAGTTTTTAATGATGAATCCAAAATATATCAGCAGAACAAACTCCAATCTTAATGATGAATCCAAAATACATCAGCAGAACACACTCCTTTGTTAATGATGGGTCCAAAATACATCACCAGAACACACTCCATTCTTAATGATGAATTCAAAATATATCACCAGAACACACTGCATTCTTGATGATGAATCCAAAATATATCATCAAAACACACTCCATTCTTAATGATGGGTCCAAAATATATCACGAAAGCAGACTCCATTCTTCATATGGGTCCAAAATACATCGCCAGAACACACAGCATTGTTAATGATGGGTCCAAATGTATCAGCAGAACACACTCCAGTCTTAATGATGGTTCCAAAATACATCACCAGATCACACTACATTCTTAATGATGGGTCCAAAATATATCACCCTAACACAATCCATTCTTAATGATGGATCCAAAATACATCTTCAGAGCACACTCTATTCTTAATTATGGTTCCAAAATATATCACCAAAACACAATCCAATCTAAATGATGGATCCAAAATGCATCAACAGATCACGCTCCATTCTTAATTATCTGGCCAAAACATATCAGCAAAACACACTCCATTCTTTATGATGGGTCCAAATGTATCACCAGAACACACTCCAGTCTTAATGATGGGTCCAAAATATATCACCAGAACCCACTCCATTCTTAATGATGGTTCCGAAATACATCACCAGAACACACTCCATTCTTAATGATGGGTCCAAAATATATCACCAAAATACAATCCATTCTAAACGATGGATCCAAAATACATCAACAGACCAGAATCCATTCTTCATGATGAGTCCGAAATATGTCACCATAACACACTCCATTCTTCATGATGTGTGCGAAATATGTCACCATAACACACTCCATTCTTAATGATGGATCCAAAATACATCTACAGAACACACTCCATTCTTAATATTGGTTGCAAAATATATCACCAGAACACAATCCATTCTTAATGATGGGTCAAAAATATATCATCAGAACACACTCCATTCTTAATGATGGATCCGAAATACATCACCAAAGCAGACTCCATTCTTCATGATGGGTCCAAAATACATCACCAGAACACATTGCATTGTTAATGATGGGTCCAAATATGTCACCAGAACACAATCCATTCTTAATGATGGGTCCAAAATATATCATCAGAACACACACCTTTCTTAATGATGGGTCCAAAGTTCATCAACAGAACACAATCCATTCTTAATGATGGGTCCAAAATACATCACCCGGACACACTTCATTCGTAATGATGGATACAAAATACATCACCAATACACACTCCATTCATAATGATGGGTCCAAAATACATCACCAGGACACACTCAATTCTTAATGATGGGTCCAAAATACATCGCCGGAACACACTCCATTCTTAATGATGGGTTCAAAATTCATCACCAGAACACACTCCATTCTTAGTGATCGGTCCAAAACATATCACCAAAACACACTCCATTCTTCATGATGAGTCCGAAATATGTCACCATAACACACTCCATTCTTAGTGATTGGTCCAAAATACATGAACAACACACAATCCATTCTAAATGATAGATCCAAAATACATCATTAGAACACACTCCATTCTTAATGATGGTTCCAAAATATATCACCAGAACACAATCCATTCTTAATGATGGGTCCAAAATACATAACCAGAACACACTCCATTCTTAATGATGGATACAAAATATATCACCAGAACACAATCTATTCTTAATGATGTCTCCAAAATACATCACCAGAACACACTCCATTCTTAATGATGGATACAAAATCCGTCACCAACACACACTCAATTCATAATGATTGGTCCAAAATACGTCCCCAGAGCACTCTACATTCTTAATGATGGGTCCAAAATACATCACCAAAACACACTCCATTCTTAATAATGGGACCAAAACACATTACCAGCACACACTCCATTCTTAATGATGGATCCAAAATATATCACCAAAACACACTACATTTTTAATGATGGGTTCAAAATACATCACCAGAACACACTACATTCTTAATATCGGTCCAAAACATATCACCAGAACACACTCCATTCTTGATGATGAATCCAAAATATATCACCAAAACACACTCCATTCTTAATTATGGGTTCAAAATACATCTTCAGAACACACTCCATTCTTAATTATGGTTCCAAAATATATCAATAGAACACAATCCATTTTTAATGATGGGTCCAAAATATATCATCACAACACACTCCATTCTTAATGATGGGTCCGAAATACATCACCAAAGCAGACTCCATTCTTCGTGATGGGTCCAAAATACATCACCAGAACACACTGCATTGTTAATGATGGGTCCAAATGTATCACCAGACCACACTCCATTCTTCATGATGAGTCCGAAATATGTCACCATAACGCACTCCATTCTTAATGATGGGTACAAAATATATCACCAACCCACACTATATTCTTAATGATGGGTCCAAAATACATCACCAGAACACATTGCATTCTTATTGATCGGTCCAAAACATATCACCAAAACACACTCCATTCTTAATGACGTGTCCAAAATATATCATCGAAACACAATTCATTCTAAATGATGGATCCAAAATACATCAACAGATCACGCTCCATTCTTAATTATCTGTCCAAAACATATCACCAAAACACACTCCATTCTTAATGATCGATCCAAAATACATCACCGGAACACACTCCATTCTTAATGATGGGTCCAAAATTCATCACCAGAACACAATCCATTCTTAATGATGGGTCCAAAATACATCACCAGAACACGCTACATTCTTAATGATGGGTCCACAATACATCACCAGAACTCACTCCATTCTTAATGATGGGTCCAAAATACATCAGCAGAACAAACTCCAATCTTAATGATGAATCCAAAATACATCACCAGAACACACTCCTTTGTTAATGATGGGTCCAAAATACATCACCAGAACACACTCCATTCTTAATGATGAATTCTAAATATATCACCAGAACACACTCCATTCTTGATGACAAATCCAAAATATATCACCAAAACACACTACATTCTTAATGATGGGTCCAAAATACATCACCAAAGCAGTCTCCATTCTTCTTATGGGTCCAAAATACATCACCAGAACACACTGCATTGTTAATGATGGGTCCAAATGTATCACCAGAACACAGTCCAGTCTTAATGACGGGTCCAAAATATATCACCAGAACACACTCCATTCTTAATGCTGGGTCCGAAATACATCACCAGAACACACTCCATTCTTAATGATGGGTCCAAAATATATCACCAAAATACAATCCATTTTAAATAATGGATCCAAGATACATCAACAGAACACACTCCATTCTTATTGATGGGCCCAAGATATTTCACCCAAACACACTCCATTCTTAATGATGGGTCCAAAATACATCACCAGATCACACTCCATTCTTAATGATGGGTCCAACATATATCACCATTACACAATCCATTCTTAATGATGGATCCAAAATACATCTTCAGAACACACTCCATTCTTAATTATGGTTCCAAAATATATCACCAGAACACAATCCATTCTTAATGATGGGTCCAAACTATATTATTAGAACACACTCCATTCTTAATGATGGGTCCGAAATACATCTCCAAAGCAGACTCCATTCTTCATGATGGGTCCAAAATACGTCACCAGAACACACTGCATTGTTAATGATGGGTCCAAATGTATCACCAGAACACACTCCATTCTTCATGATGAGTCCGAAATATGTCACCAATACACACTCCATTATTTATGATCGGTCCAAAATACATCACCGGAACACACTCCATTTTTAATGATGGGTCCATAATTCATCACCAGAACACAATCCATTCTTAATGATGGGTCCAAAATACATCACCGGAACACACTCCATTCTTAATGATGGGTCCAAAATACATCACCGCAACACACTCCATTCTTAATGATGGGTCCAAAATACGTCACAAGAACACACTCCATTCTTAATGATGGGTCCAAAATTCATCTCCAGAACACACTCTATTCTTAATGATGGGTCCAGAATTCATCACCAGATCACACTCCATTCTTAATGAATGGTCCGAAATACATAACCAGAACACACTCCATTCTTAATGATGGGTCAAAATATATCACCAGAACAAACACCATTCTTAATGATGCATCCAAAATTCATCAGCAGAACACACTCTATTCTTAATGTTGGTTCCAAAATATATCACCAGAACAGAGTCATTCTTAATGATGGGTCCAAAATATAACATCAGAACACACTTCATTCTTAATGATGGGTCCGAAATTCATCATCAAAGCAGACTCCATTCTTCATGATGGGTCCAAAATACATCACCAGAACACAATGCATTGTTAATGATGGGTCCAAATACATCACCAAAACACACTCCATTCTTAATATCGGTGCATAACATATCACCAAAACACACTCCATTCTTAATGATTGGTCCAAAATACATCACCAGAACCAGCACCATTCTTAATGATGGATCCAAAATACATCAGCAGAACACACTCTATTCTTATTGATGTGTCCGAAGTATGTCACCATTACACAGTCCATTCTTCATGATGAGTTCGAAATATGTCGCCATAACACACTCCATTCTTAATAATGGATCCAAAATACATCTACAGAACACACTCCATTCTTAATGTTGGTTCCAAAACATATCACCAGAACACAATCCATTCTTAATGATGGGTCGAAAATATATCATCAGAACACACTCCATTCTTAATGATGGGTCCGAAATACATCACCAAAGCAGACTCCATTCTTCATGATGGGTCCAAAATCCATCACCAGAACACCTGGCATTGTTAATGATGGGTCCAAATGTATCACCAGAACACACTACAATCTTAATGATGGGTTCAAAATACATCACCAGAACACACTCCATTCTTAATATCGGTCCAAAACATATCACCAAAACACACTCCATTCTTAAGGATGGGTCCAAAATACATCACCAGAAAACACTCCATTCTTAATGAATGGTCCAAAATACATCACCAGAACACACTCCATTCTTAAAGATGGGTCCAAATACGTCACCAGAACAAACTCCATTCTTAATGATGAATCCAAAATACATCACCAGAACACAATCAATTTTTAATGATGAATCCAAAATATATCAGCAGAACAAACGCCAATCTTAATGATGAATCCAAAATACATCACCAGAACACACTCCATTCTTGATGATGAATCCAAAAGATATCACCAAAACACACTCCATTCTTAATGATGGGTCCATAATACATCACCAAAGCAGACTTCTTTCTTCATGATGGGTCCAAAATACATCACCAGAACACACTGCATTGTTAATGATGGGTCCAAATGTATCACCAGAACAGACTCCAGTCTTAATGATGGGCCCAAAATATATCACCAGAACACAATCCAGTCTTAATGATGGGTCCAAAATATATCACCAGAACCCACTCCATTCTTAATGATGGGTCCGATATACATCACCAGAACACACTCCATTCTTAATGATGGGTCCAAAATATATCACCGAAATACAATCCATTCTAAACGATGGATCCAAAATACATCAACAGAACAGACTCCATTCTTCATGATGAGTCCGAAATATGTCACCATAACACACTCCATTCTTCATGATGTGTCCGAAATATGTCACCATGACACACTCCATTCTTAATGATGGATCCAAAATACATCTACAGAACACACTCCATTCTTAATATTGGTTGCAAAATATATCACCAGAACACAATCCATTCTTAATGATGGGTCAAAAATATATCATCAGAACACACTCCATTCTTAATGATGGGTCCGAAATACATCACCAAAGCAGACTCCATTCTTCATGATGGGTCCAAAATACATCACCAGAACACACTCCATTCTTAATGATGGGTCAAAATATATCACCAGAACAAACACCATTCTTCATGATGGATCCAAAATACATCAGCAGAACACACTCTATTCTTATTGATGGGTCCAAAATATATCACCAAAATACAATCCATTCTAAATGATGGATCCAAAGTACATCAACAGAACACACTCCATTCTTCATGATGAGTCCGAAGTATGTCACCATAACACACTCCATTCTTCATGATGAGTTCGAAATATGTCGCCATAACACACTCCATTCTTAATGATGGATCCAAAATACATCTACAGAACACACTCCATTCTTAATGTTGGTTCCAAAATATATCACCAGAACACAATCCATTCTTAATGATGGGTCGAAAATATATTATCAGAACACACTCCATTCTTAATGATGGGTCCGAAATACATCACCAAAGCAGACTCCATTCTTCATGATGGGTCCAAAATCCATCACCAGAACACCTGGCATTGTTAATGATGGGTCCAAATGTATCACCAGAACACACTACAATCTTAATGATGGGTTCAAAATACATCACCAGAACACACTCCATTCTTAATATCGGTCCAAAACATATCACCAAAACACACTCCATTCTTAAGGATGGGTCCAAAATACATCACCAGAAAACACTCCATTCTGAATGAATGGTCCAAAATACATCACCAGAACACACTCCATTCTTAAAGATGGGTCCAAATACGTCACCAGAACAAACTCCATTCTTAATGATAAATCCAAAATACATCACCAGAACACAATCAATTTTTAATGATGAATCCAAAATATATCAGCAGAACAAACTCCAATGTTAATGATGAATCCAAAATACATCACCAGAACACACTCCATTCTTGATGATGAATCCAAAATATATCACCAAAACACACTCCATTCTTAATGATGAATCCAAAATACATCACCAGAACACACTCCATTCTTGATGATGAATGCAAAATATATCACCAAAACACACTCCATTCTTAATGATGGGTCCATAATACATCACCAAAGCAGACTTCTTTCTTCATGATGGTCCAAAATACATCACCAGAACACACTCATTGTTAATGATGGTCCAAAATATATCACCAGAACAAACTCCAGTCTTAATGATGAATCCAAAATATATCACCAGAACACACTCCATTCTTGATGATGAATCCAAAATATATCACCAAAACACACTCCATTCTTAATGATGAATCCAAAATACATCACCAGAACACACTCCATTCTTGATGATGAATGCAAAATATATCACCAAAACACACTCCATTCTTAATGATGGGTCCATAATACATCACCAAAGCAGACTTCTTTCTTCATGATGGGTCCAAAATACATCACCAGAACACACTGCATTGTTAATGATGGGTCCAAATGTATCACCAGAACAGACTCCAGTCTTAATGATGGGCCCAAAATATATCACCAGAACACAATCCAGTCTTAATGATGGGTCCAAAGTATATCACCAGAACCCACTCCATTCTTAATGATGGGTCCGAAATACATCACCAGAACACACTCCATTCTTAATGATGGGTCCAAAATATATCACCGAAATACAATCCATTCTAAACGATGGATCCAAAATACATCAACAGAACAGACTCCATTCTTCATGATGAGCCCGAAATATGTCACCATAACACTCTCCATTCTTCATGATGTGTCCGAAATATGTCACCATGACACACTCCATTCTTAATGATGGATCCAAAATACATCTACGGAACACACTCCATTCTTAATATTGGTTGCAAAATATATCACCAGAACACAATCCATTCTTAATGATGGGTCAAAAATATATCATCAGAACACACTCCATTCTTAATGATGGGTCCAAAATACATCACCAGAACACACTGCATTCTTAATGATGGGTCCAAAATACATCAGCAGAACAAACTCCATTCTTAATGATGAATCCAAAATACATCACCAGAACACGATCAATTTTTAATGATGAATCCAAAATATATCAGCAGACCAAACTCCAATCTTAATGATGAATCCAAAATACATCACCAGAACACACTCCTTTGTTAATGATGGGTCCAGAATACTTTACCAGAACACACTCCATTCTTAATGATCAATTCAAAATATATCACCAGAACACACTCCATTCTTGATGATGAGTCCGAAATATGTCACCATAACACACTCCATTCTTAATGATGGGTCCAAAATATATCACCAACCCACACTATATTCTTAATGATGGGTCCAAAATACATCACCAGAACACATTGCATTCTTAATGATCGGTCCAAAACATATCACCAAAACACACTCCATTCTTAATGACGTGTCCAAAATATATCATCGAAACACAATTCATTCTAAATGATGGATCCAAAATACATCAACAGATCACGCTCCATTCTTAATTATCTGTCCAAAACATATCACCAAAACACACTCCATTCTTTATGATCGATCCAAAATACATCACCGGAACACACTCCATTCTTAATGATGGGTCCAAAATACATCACCAGAACACACTACATTCTTAATGATGGGTCCAAAATACATCACCAGAACACACTCCATTCTTAATGATGGGTCCAAAATACATCAGCAGAACAAACTCCAATCTTAATGATGAATCCAAAATACATCACCAGAACACACTCCATTCTTAATGATGGATCCAAAATACATCACCAGAACACAATCAATTTTTAATGATTGGTCCAAATACATCACCAGAACACAGCCCATTCTTAATGATCGATCCAAAATACATCACCAGAACACACTCCATTCTTAATGATGGGTCCAAAATACATCACCAGAACACACTCCATTCTTAATGATGGGTCCAAATTTCATCACCAGAACACACTCCATTCTTAATGAATGGCCCACAATACATCACCAGAACAAACTCCATTCTTAATGATGAATCCAAAATACATCACCAGAACACACTCCATTCTTAATGATGAATCCAAAAGACATCACCAGAACACAATCAATTTTTAATGATGGCTCCAAATACATCACCAGAACACAGTCCATTCTTAATGATGGCTCCAAATACATCACCAAAACACAGTCCATTCTTAATGATGCATCCAAAATATATCAGCAAAACAGACTCCATTCTTAATGATGAATCCAAAATATATCACCAAAACAGACTCCATTCTTCATGATGGTTCCAAAATACATCACCAGAACACACTGCATTCTTAATGATGGGTCCAACATGTATCACCAGAACACACTCCATTCTTAATGATGGGTCCAAAATACATCACCAGGACACACTCCATTCTTAATGATGGGTTCAAAATGTATCACCAGAACACACTCCATTCTTAATGATGGGTCCAAAATACATCACCAGAACACAATCCATTCTTAATGATGGGTCCAAAATACATGACCAGAACACACTCCATTCTTTATGATGGATACAAAATATATCACCAGAACACAATCCATTCTTAATGATTGGTCCAAAATACATCACCAGACACACTTCATTCGTAATAATGGATACAAAATACATCACCAATACACACTCCATTCTTAAGGATGGGTTCAAAATACATCACCAGGACACACTCCATTCTTAATGATGGGTCCAAAATATATCACCAAAACACACTCCATTCTTAATGATGGGTCCAAAATATATCACCAGAAAACAATCCATTCTTAATGATGGGTCCAAAATACATAACCAGAACACACTCCATTATTATTGATGGATACAAAATATATCACCAGAACACAATCCATTCTTAATGATGGGTCCAAAATATATCATCAGAACACACACCTTTCTTAATGATGGGTCCAAAGTTCATCAACAGAACACAATCCATTCTTAATGATGGGTCCAAAATACATCACCCGGACACACTTCATTCGTAATGATGGATACAAAATACATCACCAATACACACTCCATTCATAATGATGGGTCCAAAATACATCACCAGGACACACTCAATTCTTAATGATGGGTCCAAAATACATCACCGGAACACACTCCATTCTTAATGATGGGTTCAAAATTCATCACCAGAACACACTCCATTCTTAGTGATCGGTCCAAAACATATCACCAAAACACACTCCATTCTTCATGATGAGTCCGAAATATGTCACCATAACACAATCCATTCTTAATGATTGGTCCAAAATACATCACCAGGACACACTTCATTCGTAATGATGGATACAAATACATCACCAATACACACTCCATTCATAATGATGGGTCCAAAATACATCACCAGAACACACTCCATTCTTAATGATGGGTCCAAAATACATCACCAGAACACACTCCATTCTTAATGATGGGTCCAAAATACATCACCAGAACACACTCCATTCTTAATGATGGGTCCAAAATACATCACCAGAACACACTCCATTCTTAATGATGGGTCCAAAATACATCACCAATACACACTCCATTCGTAATGATGGGTCCAAAATACATCACCAGGACACACTCCATTCTTAGTGATGGGTCCAAAATACATCACCGGAACACACTCCATTCTTAATGATGGGTCCAAAATACATCACCAGAACACACTCCATTCTTAATGATGGGTCCAAAATACATCACCAGAACACACTCCATTCTTAATGATGGGTCCAAAATACATCACCGGAACACACTCCATTCTTAATGATGGTCCAAAATACATCACCAGAACACACTCCATTCTTAATGATGGGTCCAAAATACATCACCAGAACACAATCTATTCTTGATGGTGCGTCCAAAATACATCACCAGAACACACTCCATTCTTAATGATGGGTCCAAAATACATCACCAGAACACACTCCATTCTTAATGATGGGTCCAAAATACATCACCAGAACACACTCCATTCTTAATGATGGGTCCAAAATACATCACCAGAACACACTCCATTCTTAATGATGGGTCCAAAATACATCACCAGAACACACTCCATTCTTAATGATGGGTCCAAAATACATCACCAGAACACACTCCATTCTTAATGATGGGTCCAAAATACATCACCAGAACACACTCCATTCTTAATGATGGGTCCAAAATACATCACCAGAACACACTCCATTCTTAATGATGGGTCCAAAATACATCACCAGAACACACTCCATTCTTAATGATGGGTCCAAAATACATCACCAGAACACACTCCATTCTTAATGATGGGTCCAAAATACATCACCAGAACACACTCCATTCTTAATGATGGGTCCAAAATACATCACCAGAACACACTCCATTCTTAATGATGGGTCCAAAATACATCACCAGAACACACTCCATTCTTAATGATGGGTCCAAAATACATCACCAGAACACACTCCATTCTTAATGATGGGTCCAAAATACATCACCAGAACACACTCCATTCTTAATGATGGGTCCAAAATACATCACCAGAACACACTCCATTCTTAATGATGGGTCCAAAATACATCACCAGAACACACTCCATTCTTAATGATGGGTCCAAAATACATCACCAGAACACACTCCATTCTTAATGATGGGTCCAAAATACATCACCAGAACACACTCCATTCTTAATGATGGGTCCAAAATACATCACCAGAACACACTCCATTCTTAATGATGGGTCCAAAATACATCACCAGAACACACTCCATTCTTAATGATGGGTCCAAAATACATCACCAGAACACACTCCATTCTTAATGATGGGTCCAAAATACATCACCAGAACACACTCCATTCTTAATGATGGGTCCAAAATACATCACCAGAACACACTCCATTCTTAATGATGGGTCCAAAATACATCACCAGAACACACTCCATTCTTAATGATGGTCCAAAATACATCACCAGAACACACTCCATTCTTAATGATGGGTCCAAAATACATCACCAGAACACACTCCATTCTTAATGATGGGTCCAAAATACATCACCAGAACACACTCCATTCTTAATGATGGGTCCAAAATACATCACCAGAACACACTCCATTCTTAATGATGGGTCCAAAATACATCACCAGAACACACTCCATTCTTAATGATGGGTCCAAAATACATCACCAGAACACACTCCATTCTTAATGATGGGTCCAAAATACATCACCAGAACACACTCCATTCTTAATGATGGGTCCAAAATACATCACCAGAACACACTCCATTCTTAATGATGGGTCCAAAATACATCACCAGAACACACTCCATTCTTAATGATGGGTCCAAAATACATCACCAGAACACACTCCATTCTTAATGATGGGTCCAAAATACATCACCAGAACACACTCCATTCTTAATGATGGGTCCAAAATACATCACCAGAACACACTCCATTCTTAATGATGGGTCCAAAATACATCACCAGAACACACTCCATTCTTAATGATGGTCCAAAATACATCACCAGAACACACTCCATTCTTAATGATGGTCCAAAATACATCACCAGAACACACTCCATTCTTAATGATGGGTCCAAAATACATCACCAGAACACACTCCATTCTTAATGATGGGTCCAAAATACATCACCAGAACACACTCCATTCTTAATGATGGGTCCAAAATACATCACCAGAACACACTCCATTCTTAATGATGGGTCCAAAATACATCACCAGAACACACTCCATTCTTAATGATGGGTCCAAAATACATCACCAGAACACACTCCATTCTTAATGATGGGTCCAAAATACATCACCAGAACACACTCCATTCTTAATGATGGGTCCAAAATACATCACCAGAACACACTCCATTCTTAATGATGGGTCCAAAATACATCACCAGAACACACTCCATTCTTAATGATGGGTCCAAAATACATCACCAGAACACACTCCATTCTTAATGATGGGTCCAAAATACATCACCAGAACACACTCCATTCTTAATGATGGGTCCAAAATACATCACCAGAACACACTCCATTCTTAATGATGGGTCCAAAATACATCACCAGAACACACTCCATTCTTAATGATGGGTCCAAAATACATCACCAGAACACACTCCATTCTTAATGATGGTCCAAAATACATCACCAGAACACACTCCATTCTTAATGATGGGTCCAAAATACATCACCAGAACACACTCCATTCTTAATGATGGGTCCAAAATACATCACCAGAACACACTCCATTCTTAATGATGGGTCCAAAATACATCACCAGAACACACTCCATTCTTAATGATGGGTCCAAAATACATCACCAGAACACACTCCATTCTTAATGATGGGTCCAAAATACATCACCAGAACACACTCCATTCTTAATGATGGGTCCAAAATACATCACCAGAACACACTCCATTCTTAATGATGGGTCCAAAATACATCACCAGAACACACTCCATTCTTAATGATGGGTCCAAAATACATCACCAGAACACACTCCATTCTTAATGATGGTCCAAAATACATCACCAGAACACACTCCATTCTTAATGATGGGTCCAAAATACATCACCAGAACACACTCCATTCTTAATGATGGGTCCAAAATACATCACCAGAACACACTCCATTCTTAATGATGGGTCCAAAATACATCACCAGAACACACTCCATTCTTAATGATGGGTCCAAAATACATCACCAGAACACACTCCATTCTTAATGATGGGTCCAAAATACATCACCAGAACACACTCCATTCTTAATGATGGGTCCAAAATACATCACCAGAACACACTCCATTCTTAATGATGGGTCCAAAATACATCACCAGAACACACTCCATTCTTAATGATGGGTCCAAAATACATCACCAGAACACACTCCATTCTTAATGATGGGTCCAAAATACATCACCAGAACACACTCCATTCTTAATGATGGGTCCAAAATACATCACCAGAACACACTCCATTCTTAATGATGGGTCCAAAATACATCACCAGAACACACTCCATTCTTAATGATGGGTCCAAAATACATCACCAGAACACACTCCATTCTTAATGATGGGTCCAAAATACATCACCAGAACACACTCCATTCTTAATGATGGGTCCAAAATACATCACCAGAACACACTCCATTCTTAATGATGGGTCCAAAATACATCACCAGAACACACTCCATTCTTAATGATGGGTCCAAAATACATCACCAGAACACACTCCATTCTTAATGATGGGTCCAAAATACATCACCAGAACACACTCCATTCTTAATGATGGGTCCAAAATACATCACCAGAACACACTCCATTCTTAATGATGGGTCCAAAATACATCACCAGAACACACTCCATTCTTAATGATGGGTCCAAAATACATCACCAGAACACACTCCATTCTTAATGATGGGTCCAAAATACATCACCAGAACACACTCCATTCTTAATGATGGGTCCAAAATACATCACCAGAACACACTCCATTCTTAATGATGGGTCCAAAATACATCACCAGAACACACTCCATTCTTAATGATGGGTCCAAAATACATCACCAGAACACACTCCATTCTTAATGATGGGTCCAAAATACATCACCAGAACACACTCCATTCTTAATGATGGGTCCAAAATACATCACCAGAACACACTCCATTCTTAATGATGGGTCCAAAATACATCACCAGAACACACTCCATTCTTAATGATGGGTCCAAAATACATCACCAGAACACACTCCATTCTTAATGATGGTCCAAAATACATCACCAGAACACACTCCATTCTTAATGATGGGTCCAAAATACATCACCAGAACACACTCCATTCTTAATGATGGTCCAAAATACATCACCAGAACACACTCCATTCTTAATGATGGGTCCAAAATACATCACCAGAACACACTCCATTCTTAATGATGGGTCCAAAATACATCACCAGAACACACTCCATTCTTAATGATGGGTCCAAAATACATCACCAGAACACACTCCATTCTTAATGATGGGTCCAAAATACATCACCAGAACACACTCCATTCTTAATGATGGGTCCAAAATACATCACCAGAACACACTCCATTCTTAATGATGGGTCCAAAATACATCACCAGAACACACTCCATTCTTAATGATGGGTCCAAAATACATCACCAGAACACACTCCATTCTTAATGATGGGTCCAAAATACATCACCAGAACACACTCCATTCTTAATGATGGGTCCAAAATACATCACCAGAACACACTCCATTCTTAATGATGGGTCCAAAATACATCACCAGAACACACTCCATTCTTAATGATGGGTCCAAAATACATCACCAGAACACACTCCATTCTTAATGATGGGTCCAAAATACATCACCAGAACACACTCCATTCTTAATGATGGGTCCAAAATACATCACCAGAACACACTCCATTCTTAATGATGGGTCCAAAATACATCACCAGAACACACTCCATTCTTAATGATGGGTCCAAAATACATCACCAGAACACACTCCATTCTTAATGATGGGTCCAAAATACATCACCAGAACACACTCCATTCTTAATGATGGGTCCAAAATACATCACCAGAACACACTCCATTCTTAATGATGGGTCCAAAATACATCACCAGAACACACTCCATTCTTAATGATGGGTCCAAAATACATCACCAGAACACACTCCATTCTTAATGATGGGTCCAAAATACATCACCAGAACACACTCCATTCTTAATGATGGGTCCAAAATACATCACCAGAACACACTCCATTCTTAATGATGGGTCCAAAATACATCACCAGAACACACTCCATTCTTAATGATGGGTCCAAAATACATCACCAGAACACACTCCATTCTTAATGATGGGTCCAAAATACATCACCAGAACACACTCCATTCTTAATGATGGGTCCAAAATACATCACCAGAACACACTCCATTCTTAATGATGGGTCCAAAATACATCACCAGAACACACTCCATTCTTAATGATGGTCCAAAATACATCACCAGAACACACTCCATTCTTAATGATGGGTCCAAAATACATCACCAGAACACACTCCATTCTTAATGATGGGTCCAAAATACATCACCAGAACACACTCCATTCTTAATGATGGGTCCAAAATACATCACCAGAACACACTCCATTCTTAATGATGGGTCCAAAATACATCACCAGAACACACTCCATTCTTAATGATGGTCCAAAATACATCACCAGAACACACTCCATTCTTAATGATGGGTCCAAAATACATCACCAGAACACACTCCATTCTTAATGATGGGTCCAAAATACATCACCAGAACACACTCCATTCTTAATGATGGGTCCAAAATACATCACCAGAACACACTCCATTCTTAATGATGGGTCCAAAATACATCACCAGAACACACTCCATTCTTAATGATGGGTCCAAAATACATCACCAGAACACACTCCATTCTTAATGATGGGTCCAAAATACATCACCAGAACACACTCCATTCTTAATGATGGGTCCAAAATACATCACCAGAACACACTCCATTCTTAATGATGGGTCCAAAATACATCACCAGAACACACTCCATTCTTAATGATGGGTCCAAAATACATCACCAGAACACACTCCATTCTTAATGATGGGTCCAAAATACATCACCAGAACACACTCCATTCTTAATGATGGGTCCAAAATACATCACCAGAACACACTCCATTCTTAATGATGGGTCCAAAATACATCACCAGAACACACTCCATTCTTAATGATGGGTCCAAAATACATCACCAGAACACACTCCATTCTTAATGATGGTCCAAAATACATCACCAGAACACACTCCATTCTTAATGATGGGTCCAAAATACATCACCAGAACACACTCCATTCTTAATGATGGGTCCAAAATACATCACCAGAACACACTCCATTCTTAATGATGGGTCCAAAATACATCACCAGAACACACTCCATTCTTAATGATGGGTCCAAAATACATCACCAGAACACACTCCATTCTTAATGATGGGTCCAAAATACATCACCAGAACACACTCCATTCTTAATGATGGGTCCAAAATACATCACCAGAACACACTCCATTCTTAATGATGGGTCCAAAATACATCACCAGAACACACTCCATTCTTAATGATGGGTCCAAAATACATCACCAGAACACACTCCATTCTTAATGATGGGTCCAAAATACATCACCAGAACACACTCCATTCTTAATGATGGGTCCAAAATACATCACCAGAACACACTCCATTCTTAATGATGGGTCCAAAATACATCACCAGAACACACTCCATTCTTAATGATGGGTCCAAAATACATCACCAGAACACACTCCATTCTTAATGATGGGTCCAAAATACATCACCAGAACACACTCCATTCTTAATGATGGGTCCAAAATACATCACCAGAACACACTCCATTCTTAATGATGGGTCCAAAATACATCACCAGAACACACTCCATTCTTAATGATGGGTCCAAAATACATCACCAGAACACACTCCATTCTTAATGATGGGTCCAAAATACATCACCAGAACACACTCCATTCTTAATGATGGGTCCAAAATACATCACCAGAACACACTCCATTCTTAATGATGGGTCCAAAATACATCACCAGAACACACTCCATTCTTAATGATGGGTCCAAAATACATCACCAGAACACACTCCATTCTTAATGATGGGTCCAAAATACATCACCAGAACACACTCCATTCTTAATGATGGGTCCAAAATACATCACCAGAACACACTCCATTCTTAATGATGGGTCCAAAATACATCACCAGAACACACTCCATTCTTAATGATGGGTCCAAAATACATCACCAGAACACACTCCATTCTTAATGATGGGTCCAAAATACATCACCAGAACACACTCCATTCTTAATGATGGGTCCAAAATACATCACCAGAACACACTCCATTCTTAATGATGGGTCCAAAATACATCACCAGAACACACTCCATTCTTAATGATGGGTCCAAAATACATCACCAGAACACACTCCATTCTTAATGATGGGTCCAAAATACATCACCAGAACACACTCCATTCTTAATGATGGGTCCAAAATACATCACCAGAACACACTCCATTCTTAATGATGGGTCCAAAATACATCACCAGAACACACTCCATTCTTAATGATGGGTCCAAAATACATCACCAGAACACACTCCATTCTTAATGATGGGTCCAAAATACATCACCAGAACACACTCCATTCTTAATGATGGGTCCAAAATACATCACCAGAACACACTCCATTCTTAATGATGGGTCCAAAATACATCACCAGAACACACTCCATTCTTAATGATGGGTCCAAAATACATCACCAGAACACACTCCATTCTTAATGATGGGTCCAAAATACATCACCAGAACACACTCCATTCTTAATGATGGGTCCAAAATACATCACCAGAACACACTCCATTCTTAATGATGGGTCCAAAATACATCACCAGAACACACTCCATTCTTAATGATGGTCCAAAATACATCACCAGAACACACTCCATTCTTAATGATGGGTCCAAAATACATCACCAGAACACACTCCATTCTTAATGATGGGTCCAAAATACATCACCAGAACACACTCCATTCTTAATGATGGGTCCAAAATACATCACCAGAACACACTCCATTCTTAATGATGGGTCCAAAATACATCACCAGAACACACTCCATTCTTAATGATGGGTCCAAAATACATCACCAGAACACACTCCATTCTTAATGATGGGTCCAAAATACATCACCAGAACACACTCCATTCTTAATGATGGGTCCAAAATACATCACCAGAACACACTCCATTCTTAATGATGGGTCCAAAATACATCACCAGAACACACTCCATTCTTAATGATGGGTCCAAAATACATCACCAGAACACACTCCATTCTTAATGATGGGTCCAAAATACATCACCAGAACACACTCCATTCTTAATGATGGGTCCAAAATACATCACCAGAACACACTCCATTCTTAATGATGGGTCCAAAATACATCACCAGAACACACTCCATTCTTAATGATGGGTCCAAAATACATCACCAGAACACACTCCATTCTTAATGATGGGTCCAAAATACATCACCAGAACACACTCCATTCTTAATGATGGTCCAAAATACATCACCAGAACACACTCCATTCTTAATGATGGGTCCAAAATACATCACCAAACACACTCCATTCTTAATGATGGGTCCAAAATACATCACCAGAACACACTCCATTCTTAATGATGGGTCCAAAATACATCACCAGAACACACTCCATTCTTAATGATGGGTCCAAAATACATCACCAGAACACACTCCATTCTTAATGATGGGTCCAAAATACATCACCAGAACACACTCCATTCTTAATGATGGGTCCAAAATACATCACCAGAACACACTCCATTCTTAATGATGGGTCCAAAATACATCACCAGAACACACTCCATTCTTAATGATGGTCCAAAATACATCACCAGAACACACTCCATTCTTAATGATGGTCCAAAATACATCACCAGAACACACTCCATTCTTAATGATGGGTCCAAAATACATCACCAGAACACACTCCATTCTTAATGATGGGTCCAAAATACATCACCAGAACACACTCCATTCTTAATGATGGGTCCAAAATACATCACCAGAACACACTCCATTCTTAATGATGGGTCCAAAATACATCACCAGAACACACTCCATTCTTAATGATGGGTCCAAAATACATCACCAGAACACACTCCATTCTTAATGATGGGTCCAAAATACATCACCAGAACACACTCCATTCTTAATGATGGGTCCAAAATACATCACCAGAACACACTCCATTCTTAATGATGGGTCCAAAATACATCACCAGAACACACTCCATTCTTAATGATGGGTCCAAAATACATCACCAGAACACACTCCATTCTTAATGATGGGTCCAAAATACATCACCAGAACACACTCCATTCTTAATGATGGTCCAAAATACATCACCAGAACACACTCCATTCTTAATGATGGGTCCAAAATACATCACCAGAACACACTCCATTCTTAATGATGGGTCCAAAATACATCACCAGAACACACTCCATTCTTAATGATGGGTCCAAAATACATCACCAGAACACACTCCATTCTTAATGATGGGTCCAAAATACATCACCAGAACACACTCCATTCTTAATGATGGGTCCAAAATACATCACCAGAACACACTCCATTCTTAATGATGGGTCCAAAATACATCACCAGAACACACTCCATTCTTAATGATGGGTCCAAAATACATCACCAGAACACACTCCATTCTTAATGATGGGTCCAAAATACATCACCAGAACACACTCCATTCTTAATGATGGTCCAAAATACATCACCAGAACACACTCCATTCTTAATGATGGGTCCAAAATACATCACCAGAACACACTCCATTCTTAATGATGGGTCCAAAATACATCACCAGAACACACTCCATTCTTAATGATGGGTCCAAAATACATCACCAGAACACACTCCATTCTTAATGATGGGTCCAAAATACATCACCAGAACACACTCCATTCTTAATGATGGGTCCAAAATACATCACCAGAACACACTCCATTCTTAATGATGGGTCCAAAATACATCACCAGAACACACTCCATTCTTAATGATGGGTCCAAAATACATCACCAGAACACACTCCATTCTTAATGATGGGTCCAAAATACATCACCAGAACACACTCCATTCTTAATGATGGGTCCAAAATACATCACCAGAACACACTCCATTCTTAATGATGGGTCCAAAATACATCACCAGAACACACTCCATTCTTAATGATGGGTCCAAAATACATCACCAGAACACACTCCATTCTTAATGATGGGTCCAAAATACATCACCAGAACACACTCCATTCTTAATGATGGGTCCAAAATACATCACCAGAACACACTCCATTCTTAATGATGGGTCCAAAATACATCACCAGAACACACTCCATTCTTAATGATGGGTCCAAAATACATCACCAGAACACACTCCATTCTTAATGATGGGTCCAAAATACATCACCAGAACACACTCCATTCTTAATGATGGTCCAAAATACATCACCAGAACACACTCCATTCTTAATGATGGGTCCAAAATACATCACCAGAACACACTCCATTCTTAATGATGGGTCCAAAATACATCACCAGAACACACTCCATTCTTAATGATGGGTCCAAAATACATCACCAGAACACACTCCATTCTTAATGATGGGTCCAAAATACATCACCAGAACACACTCCATTCTTAATGATGGGTCCAAAATACATCACCAGAACACACTCCATTCTTAATGATGGGTCCAAAATACATCACCAGAACACACTCCATTCTTAATGATGGGTCCAAAATACATCACCAGAACACACTCCATTCTTAATGATGGGTCCAAAATACATCACCAGAACACACTCCATTCTTAATGATGGGTCCAAAATACATCACCAGAACACACTCCATTCTTAATGATGGGTCCAAAATACATCACCAGAACACACTCCATTCTTAATGATGGGTCCAAAATACATCACCAGAACACACTCCATTCTTAATGATGGGTCCAAAATACATCACCAGAACACACTCCATTCTTAATGATGGGTCCAAAATACATCACCAGAACACACTCCATTCTTAATGATGGGTCCAAAATACATCACCAGAACACACTCCATTCTTAATGATGGGTCCAAAATACATCACCAGAACACACTCCATTCTTAATGATGGGTCCAAAATACATCACCAGAACACACTCCATTCTTAATGATGGGTCCAAAATACATCACCAGAACACACTCCATTCTTAATGATGGGTCCAAAATACATCACCAGAACACACTCCATTCTTAATGATGGGTCCAAAATACATCACCAGAACACACTCCATTCTTAATGATGGGTCCAAAATACATCACCAGAACACACTCCATTCTTAATGATGGGTCCAAAATACATCACCAGAACACACTCCATTCTTAATGATGGGTCCAAAATACATCACCAGAACACACTCCATTCTTAATGATGGGTCCAAAATACATCACCAGAACACACTCCATTCTTAATGATGGGTCCAAAATACATCACCAGAACACACTCCATTCTTAATGATGGGTCCAAAATACATCACCAGAACACACTCCATTCTTAATGATGGGTCCAAAATACATCACCAGAACACACTCCATTCTTAATGATGGGTCCAAAATACATCACCAGAACACACTCCATTCTTAATGATGGGTCCAAAATACATCACCAGAACACACTCCATTCTTAATGATGGGTCCAAAATACATCACCAGAACACACTCCATTCTTAATGATGGGTCCAAAATACATCACCAGAACACACTCCATTCTTAATGATGGGTCCAAAATACATCACCAGAACACACTCCATTCTTAATGATGGGTCCAAAATACATCACCAGAACACACTCCATTCTTAATGATGGGTCCAAAATACATCACCAGAACACACTCCATTCTTAATGATGGGTCCAAAATACATCACCAGAACACACTCCATTCTTAATGATGGGTCCAAAATACATCACCAGAACACACTCCATTCTTAATGATGGGTCCAAAATACATCACCAGAACACACTCCATTCTTAATGATGGGTCCAAAATACATCACCAGAACACACTCCATTCTTAATGATGGGTCCAAAATACATCACCAGAACACACTCCATTCTTAATGATGGGTCCAAAATACATCACCAGAACACACTCCATTCTTAATGATGGGTCCAAAATACATCACCAGAACACACTCCATTCTTAATGATGGGTCCAAAATACATCACCAGAACACACTCCATTCTTAATGATGGGTCCAAAATACATCACCAGAACACACTCCATTCTTAATGATGGGTCCAAAATACATCACCAGAACACACTCCATTCTTAATGATGGGTCCAAAATACATCACCAGAACACACTCCATTCTTAATGATGGGTCCAAAATACATCACCAGAACACACTCCATTCTTAATGATGGGTCCAAAATACATCACCAGAACACACTCCATTCTTAATGATGGGTCCAAAATACATCACCAGAACACACTCCATTCTTAATGATGGGTCCAAAATACATCACCAGAACACACTCCATTCTTAATGATGGGTCCAAAATACATCACCAGAACACACTCCATTCTTAATGATGGGTCCAAAATACATCACCAGAACACACTCCATTCTTAATGATGGGTCCAAAATACATCACCAGAACACACTCCATTCTTAATGATGGGTCCAAAATACATCACCAGAACACACTCCATTCTTAATGATGGGTCCAAAATACATCACCAGAACACACTCCATTCTTAATGATGGGTCCAAAATACATCACCAGAACACACTCCATTCTTAATGATGGGTCCAAAATACATCACCAGAACACACTCCATTCTTAATGATGGGTCCAAAATACATCACCAGAACACACTCCATTCTTAATGATGGGTCCAAAATACATCACCAGAACACACTCCATTCTTAATGATGGGTCCAAAATACATCACCAGAACACACTCCATTCTTAATGATGGTCCAAAATACATCACCAGAACACACTCCATTCTTAATGATGGGTCCAAAATACATCACCAGAACACACTCCATTCTTAATGATGGGTCCAAAATACATCACCAGAACACACTCCATTCTTAATGATGGTCCAAAATACATCACCAGAACACACTCCATTCTTAATGATGGTCCAAAATACATCACCAGAACACACTCCATTCTTAATGATGGGTCCAAAATACATCACCAGAACACACTCCATTCTTAATGATGGGTCCAAAATACATCACCAGAACACACTCCATTCTTAATGATGGGTCCAAAATACATCACCAGAACACACTCCATTCTTAATGATGGGTCCAAAATACATCACCAGAACACACTCCATTCTTAATGATGGGTCCAAAATACATCACCAGAACACACTCCATTCTTAATGATGGGTCCAAAATACATCACCAGAACACACTCCATTCTTAATGATGGGTCCAAAATACATCACCAGAACACACTCCATTCTTAATGATGGTCCAAAATACATCACCAGAACACACTCCATTCTTAATGATGGGTCCAAAATACATCACCAGAACACACTCCATTCTTAATGATGGGTCCAAAATACATCACCAGAACACACTCCATTCTTAATGATGGGTCCAAAATACATCACCAGAACACACTCCATTCTTAATGATGGGTCCAAAATACATCACCAGAACACACTCCATTCTTAATGATGGGTCCAAAATACATCACCAGAACACACTCCATTCTTAATGATGGGTCCAAAATACATCACCAGAACACACTCCATTCTTAATGATGGGTCCAAAATACATCACCAGAACACACTCCATTCTTAATGATGGGTCCAAAATACATCACCAGAACACACTCCATTCTTAATGATGGGTCCAAAATACATCACCAGAACACACTCCATTCTTAATGATGGGTCCAAAATACATCACCAGAACACACTCCATTCTTAATGATGGGTCCAAAATACATCACCAGAACACACTCCATTCTTAATGATGGGTCCAAAATACATCACCAGAACACACTCCATTCTTAATGATGGGTCCAAAATACATCACCAGAACACACTCCATTCTTAATGATGGGTCCAAAATACATCACCAGAACACACTCCATTCTTAATGATGGGTCCAAAATACATCACCAGAACACACTCCATTCTTAATGATGGGTCCAAAATACATCACCAGAACACACTCCATTCTTAATGATGGGTCCAAAATACATCACCAGAACACACTCCATTCTTAATGATGGGTCCAAAATACATCACCAGAACACACTCCATTCTTAATGATGGGTCCAAAATACATCACCAGAACACACTCCATTCTTAATGATGGGTCCAAAATACATCACCAGAACACACTCCATTCTTAATGATGGGTCCAAAATACATCACCAGAACACACTCCATTCTTAATGATGGGTCCAAAATACATCACCAGAACACACTCCATTCTTAATGATGGGTCCAAAATACATCACCAGAACACACTCCATTCTTAATGATGGGTCCAAAATACATCACCAGAACACACTCCATTCTTAATGATGGGTCCAAAATACATCACCAGAACACACTCCATTCTTAATGATGGGTCCAAAATACATCACCAGAACACACTCCATTCTTAATGATGGGTCCAAAATACATCACCAGAACACACTCCATTCTTAATGATGGTCCAAAATACATCACCAGAACACACTCCATTCTTAATGATGGTCCAAAATACATCACCAGAACACACTCCATTCTTAATGATGGGTCCAAAATACATCACCAGAACACACTCCATTCTTAATGATGGGTCCAAAATACATCACCAGAACACACTCCATTCTTAATGATGGGTCCAAAATACATCACCAGAACACACTCCATTCTTAATGATGGGTCCAAAATACATCACCAGAACACACTCCATTCTTAATGATGGGTCCAAAATACATCACCAGAACACACTCCATTCTTAATGATGGGTCCAAAATACATCACCAGAACACACTCCATTCTTAATGATGGGTCCAAAATACATCACCAGAACACACTCCATTCTTAATGATGGGTCCAAAATACATCACCAGAACACACTCCATTCTTAATGATGGGTCCAAAATACATCACCAGAACACACTCCATTCTTAATGATGGGTCCAAAATACATCACCAGAACACACTCCATTCTTAATGATGGTCCAAAATACATCACCAGAACACACTCCATTCTTAATGATGGGTCCAAAATACATCACCAGAACACACTCCATTCTTAATGATGGGTCCAAAATACATCACCAGAACACACTCCATTCTTAATGATGGTCCAAAATACATCACCAGAACACACTCCATTCTTAATGATGGGTCCAAAATACATCACCAGAACACACTCCATTCTTAATGATGGGTCCAAAATACATCACCAGAACACACTCCATTCTTAATGATGGGTCCAAAATACATCACCAGAACACACTCCATTCTTAATGATGGGTCCAAAATACATCACCAGAACACACTCCATTCTTAATGATGGGTCCAAAATACATCACCAGAACACACTCCATTCTTAATGATGGGTCCAAAATACATCACCAGAACACACTCCATTCTTAATGATGGGTCCAAAATACATCACCAGAACACACTCCATTCTTAATGATGGGTCCAAAATACATCACCAGAACACACTCCATTCTTAATGATGGGTCCAAAATACATCACCAGAACACACTCCATTCTTAATGATGGGTCCAAAATACATCACCAGAACACACTCCATTCTTAATGATGGGTCCAAAATACATCACCAGAACACACTCCATTCTTAATGATGGGTCCAAAATACATCACCAGAACACACTCCATTCTTAATGATGGGTCCAAAATACATCACCAGAACACACTCCATTCTTAATGATGGGTCCAAAATACATCACCAGAACACACTCCATTCTTAATGATGGGTCCAAAATACATCACCAGAACACACTCCATTCTTAATGATGGGTCCAAAATACATCACCAGAACACACTCCATTCTTAATGATGGGTCCAAAATACATCACCAGAACACACTCCATTCTTAATGATGGGTCCAAAATACATCACCAGAACACACTCCATTCTTAATGATGGGTCCAAAATACATCACCAGAACACACTCCATTCTTAATGATGGGTCCAAAATACATCACCAGAACACACTCCATTCTTAATGATGGGTCCAAAATACATCACCAGAACACACTCCATTCTTAATGATGGGTCCAAAATACATCACCAGAACACACTCCATTCTTAATGATGGGTCCAAAATACATCACCAGAACACACTCCATTCTTAATGATGGGTCCAAAATACATCACCAGAACACACTCCATTCTTAATGATGGGTCCAAAATACATCACCAGAACACACTCCATTCTTAATGATGGGTCCAAAATACATCACCAGAACACACTCCATTCTTAATGATGGGTCCAAAATACATCACCAGAACACACTCCATTCTTAATGATGGGTCCAAAATACATCACCAGAACACACTCCATTCTTAATGATGGGTCCAAAATACATCACCAGAACACACTCCATTCTTAATGATGGGTCCAAAATACATCACCAGAACACACTCCATTCTTAATGATGGGTCCAAAATACATCACCAGAACACACTCCATTCTTAATGATGGGTCCAAAATACATCACCAGAACACACTCCATTCTTAATGATGGGTCCAAAATACATCACCAGAACACACTCCATTCTTAATGATGGGTCCAAAATACATCACCAGAACACACTCCATTCTTAATGATGGGTCCAAAATACATCACCAGAACACACTCCATTCTTAATGATGGGTCCAAAATACATCACCAGAACACACTCCATTCTTAATGATGGTCCAAAATACATCACCAGAACACACTCCATTCTTAATGATGGGTCCAAAATACATCACCAGAACACACTCCATTCTTAATGATGGGTCCAAAATACATCACCAGAACACACTCCATTCTTAATGATGGGTCCAAAATACATCACCAGAACACACTCCATTCTTAATGATGGGTCCAAAATACATCACCAGAACACACTCCATTCTTAATGATGGGTCCAAAATACATCACCAGAACACACTCCATTCTTAATGATGGGTCCAAAATACATCACCAGAACACACTCCATTCTTAATGATGGGTCCAAAATACATCACCAGAACACACTCCATTCTTAATGATGGGTCCAAAATACATCACCAGAACACACTCCATTCTTAATGATGGGTCCAAAATACATCACCAGAACACACTCCATTCTTAATGATGGTCCAAAATACATCACCAGAACACACTCCATTCTTAATGATGGGTCCAAAATACATCACCAGAACACACTCCATTCTTAATGATGGGTCCAAAATACATCACCAGAACACACTCCATTCTTAATGATGGGTCCAAAATACATCACCAGAACACACTCCATTCTTAATGATGGGTCCAAAATACATCACCAGAACACACTCCATTCTTAATGATGGGTCCAAAATACATCACCAGAACACACTCCATTCTTAATGATGGGTCCAAAATACATCACCAGAACACACTCCATTCTTAATGATGGGTCCAAAATACATCACCAGAACACACTCCATTCTTAATGATGGGTCCAAAATACATCACCAGAACACACTCCATTCTTAATGATGGGTCCAAAATACATCACCAGAACACACTCCATTCTTAATGATGGTCCAAAATACATCACCAGAACACACTCCATTCTTAATGATGGGTCCAAAATACATCACCAGAACACACTCCATTCTTAATGATGGGTCCAAAATACATCACCAGAACACACTCCATTCTTAATGATGGGTCCAAAATACATCACCAGAACACACTCCATTCTTAATGATGGGTCCAAAATACATCACCAGAACACACTCCATTCTTAATGATGGGTCCAAAATACATCACCAGAACACACTCCATTCTTAATGATGGGTCCAAAATACATCACCAGAACACACTCCATTCTTAATGATGGGTCCAAAATACATCACCAGAACACACTCCATTCTTAATGATGGGTCCAAAATACATCACCAGAACACACTCCATTCTTAATGATGGGTCCAAAATACATCACCAGAACACACTCCATTCTTAATGATGGTCCAAAATACATCACCAGAACACACTCCATTCTTAATGATGGGTCCAAAATACATCACCAGAACACACTCCATTCTTAATGATGGGTCCAAAATACATCACCAGAACACACTCCATTCTTAATGATGGGTCCAAAATACATCACCAGAACACACTCCATTCTTAATGATGGGTCCAAAATACATCACCAGAACACACTCCATTCTTAATGATGGGTCCAAAATACATCACCAGAACACACTCCATTCTTAATGATGGGTCCAAAATACATCACCAGAACACACTCCATTCTTAATGATGGTCCAAAATACATCACCAGAACACACTCCATTCTTAATGATGGGTCCAAAATACATCACCAGAACACACTCCATTCTTAATGATGGGTCCAAAATACATCACCAGAACACACTCCATTCTTAATGATGGGTCCAAAATACATCACCAGAACACACTCCATTCTTAATGATGGGTCCAAAATACATCACCAGAACACACTCCATTCTTAATGATGGGTCCAAAATACATCACCAGAACACACTCCATTCTTAATGATGGGTCCAAAATACATCACCAGAACACACTCCATTCTTAATGATGGGTCCAAAATACATCACCAGAACACACTCCATTCTTAATGATGGGTCCAAAATACATCACCAGAACACACTCCATTCTTAATGATGGGTCCAAAATACATCACCAGAACACACTCCATTCTTAATGATGGGTCCAAAATACATCACCAGAACACACTCCATTCTTAATGATGGGTCCAAAATACATCACCAGAACACACTCCATTCTTAATGATGGGTCCAAAATACATCACCAGAACACACTCCATTCTTAATGATGGGTCCAAAATACATCACCAGAACACACTCCATTCTTAATGATGGGTCCAAAATACATCACCAGAACACACTCCATTCTTAATGATGGGTCCAAAATACATCACCAGAACACACTCCATTCTTAATGATGGGTCCAAAATACATCACCAGAACACACTCCATTCTTAATGATGGTCCAAAATACATCACCAGAACACACTCCATTCTTAATGATGGGTCCAAAATACATCACCAGAACACACTCCATTCTTAATGATGGGTCCAAAATACATCACCAGAACACACTCCATTCTTAATGATGGGTCCAAAATACATCACCAGAACACACTCCATTCTTAATGATGGGTCCAAAATACATCACCAGAACACACTCCATTCTTAATGATGGGTCCAAAATACATCACCAGAACACACTCCATTCTTAATGATGGGTCCAAAATACATCACCAGAACACACTCCATTCTTAATGATGGGTCCAAAATACATCACCAGAACACACTCCATTCTTAATGATGGGTCCAAAATACATCACCAGAACACACTCCATTCTTAATGATGGGTCCAAAATACATCACCAGAACACACTCCATTCTTAATGATGGGTCCAAAATACATCACCAGAACACACTCCATTCTTAATGATGGGTCCAAAATACATCACCAGAACACACTCCATTCTTAATGATGGGTCCAAAATACATCACCAGAACACACTCCATTCTTAATGATGGGTCCAAAATACATCACCAGAACACACTCCATTCTTAATGATGGGTCCAAAATACATCACCAGAACACACTCCATTCTTAATGATGGGTCCAAAATACATCACCAGAACACACTCCATTCTTAATGATGGGTCCAAAATACATCACCAGAACACACTCCATTCTTAATGATGGGTCCAAAATACATCACCAGAACACACTCCATTCTTAATGATGGGTCCAAAATACATCACCAGAACACACTCCATTCTTAATGATGGGTCCAAAATACATCACCAGAACACACTCCATTCTTAATGATGGGTCCAAAATACATCACCAGAACACACTCCATTCTTAATGATGGGTCCAAAATACATCACCAGAACACACTCCATTCTTAATGATGGGTCCAAAATACATCACCAGAACACACTCCATTCTTAATGATGGGTCCAAAATACATCACCAGAACACACTCCATTCTTAATGATGGGTCCAAAATACATCACCAGAACACACTCCATTCTTAATGATGGGTCCAAAATACATCACCAGAACACACTCCATTCTTAATGATGGGTCCAAAATACATCACCAGAACACACTCCATTCTTAATGATGGGTCCAAAATACATCACCAGAACACACTCCATTCTTAATGATGGGTCCAAAATACATCACCAGAACACACTCCATTCTTAATGATGGGTCCAAAATACATCACCAGAACACACTCCATTCTTAATGATGGGTCCAAAATACATCACCAGAACACACTCCATTCTTAATGATGGGTCCAAAATACATCACCAGAACACACTCCATTCTTAATGATGGGTCCAAAATACATCACCAGAACACACTCCATTCTTAATGATGGGTCCAAAATACATCACCAGAACACACTCCATTCTTAATGATGGGTCCAAAATACATCACCAGAACACACTCCATTCTTAATGATGGGTCCAAAATACATCACCAGAACACACTCCATTCTTAATGATGGGTCCAAAATACATCACCAGAACACACTCCATTCTTAATGATGGGTCCAAAATACATCACCAGAACACACTCCATTCTTAATGATGGGTCCAAAATACATCACCAGAACACACTCCATTCTTAATGATGGGTCCAAAATACATCACCAGAACACACTCCATTCTTAATGATGGGTCCAAAATACATCACCAGAACACACTCCATTCTTAATGATGGTCCAAAATACATCACCAGAACACACTCCATTCTTAATGATGGGTCCAAAATACATCACCAGAACACACTCCATTCTTAATGATGGGTCCAAAATACATCACCAGAACACACTCCATTCTTAATGATGGGTCCAAAATACATCACCAGAACACACTCCATTCTTAATGATGGGTCCAAAATACATCACCAGAACACACTCCATTCTTAATGATGGGTCCAAAATACATCACCAGAACACACTCCATTCTTAATGATGGGTCCAAAATACATCACCAGAACACACTCCATTCTTAATGATGGGTCCAAAATACATCACCAGAACACACTCCATTCTTAATGATGGGTCCAAAATACATCACCAGAACACACTCCATTCTTAATGATGGGTCCAAAATACATCACCAGAACACACTCCATTCTTAATGATGGGTCCAAAATACATCACCAGAACACACTCCATTCTTAATGATGGGTCCAAAATACATCACCAGAACACACTCCATTCTTAATGATGGGTCCAAAATACATCACCAGAACACACTCCATTCTTAATGATGGGTCCAAAATACATCACCAGAACACACTCCATTCTTAATGATGGGTCCAAAATACATCACCAGAACACACTCCATTCTTAATGATGGGTCCAAAATACATCACCAGAACACACTCCATTCTTAATGATGGGTCCAAAATACATCACCAGAACACACTCCATTCTTAATGATGGGTCCAAAATACATCACCAGAACACACTCCATTCTTAATGATGGGTCCAAAATACATCACCAGAACACACTCCATTCTTAATGATGGGTCCAAAATACATCACCAGAACACACTCCATTCTTAATGATGGGTCCAAAATACATCACCAGAACACACTCCATTCTTAATGATGGGTCCAAAATACATCACCAGAACACACTCCATTCTTAATGATGGGTCCAAAATACATCACCAGAACACACTCCATTCTTAATGATGGGTCCAAAATACATCACCAGAACACACTCCATTCTTAATGATGGGTCCAAAATACATCACCAGAACACACTCCATTCTTAATGATGGGTCCAAAATACATCACCAGAACACACTCCATTCTTAATGATGGTCCAAAATACATCACCAGAACACACTCCATTCTTAATGATGGGTCCAAAATACATCACCAGAACACACTCCATTCTTAATGATGGGTCCAAAATACATCACCAGAACACACTCCATTCTTAATGATGGGTCCAAAATACATCACCAGAACACACTCCATTCTTAATGATGGGTCCAAAATACATCACCAGAACACACTCCATTCTTAATGATGGGTCCAAAATACATCACCAGAACACACTCCATTCTTAATGATGGGTCCAAAATACATCACCAGAACACACTCCATTCTTAATGATGGGTCCAAAATACATCACCAGAACACACTCCATTCTTAATGATGGGTCCAAAATACATCACCAGAACACACTCCATTCTTAATGATGGGTCCAAAATACATCACCAGAACACACTCCATTCTTAATGATGGGTCCAAAATACATCACCAGAACACACTCCATTCTTAATGATGGGTCCAAAATACATCACCAGAACACACTCCATTCTTAATGATGGGTCCAAAATACATCACCAGAACACACTCCATTCTTAATGATGGGTCCAAAATACATCACCAGAACACACTCCATTCTTAATGATGGGTCCAAAATACATCACCAGAACACACTCCATTCTTAATGATGGGTCCAAAATACATCACCAGAACACACTCCATTCTTAATGATGGGTCCAAAATACATCACCAGAACACACTCCATTCTTAATGATGGGTCCAAAATACATCACCAGAACACACTCCATTCTTAATGATGGGTCCAAAATACATCACCAGAACACACTCCATTCTTAATGATGGGTCCAAAATACATCACCAGAACACACTCCATTCTTAATGATGGGTCCAAAATACATCACCAGAACACACTCCATTCTTAATGATGGTCCAAAATACATCACCAGAACACACTCCATTCTTAATGATGGGTCCAAAATACATCACCAGAACACACTCCATTCTTAATGATGGTCCAAAATACATCACCAGAACACACTCCATTCTTAATGATGGGTCCAAAATACATCACCAGAACACACTCCATTCTTAATGATGGGTCCAAAATACATCACCAGAACACACTCCATTCTTAATGATGGGTCCAAAATACATCACCAGAACACACTCCATTCTTAATGATGGGTCCAAAATACATCACCAGAACACACTCCATTCTTAATGATGGGTCCAAAATACATCACCAGAACACACTCCATTCTTAATGATGGGTCCAAAATACATCACCAGAACACACTCCATTCTTAATGATGGGTCCAAAATACATCACCAGAACACACTCCATTCTTAATGATGGGTCCAAAATACATCACCAGAACACACTCCATTCTTAATGATGGGTCCAAAATACATCACCAGAACACACTCCATTCTTAATGATGGGTCCAAAATACATCACCAGAACACACTCCATTCTTAATGATGGGTCCAAAATACATCACCAGAACACACTCCATTCTTAATGATGGGTCCAAAATACATCACCAGAACACACTCCATTCTTAATGATGGGTCCAAAATACATCACCAGAACACACTCCATTCTTAATGATGGGTCCAAAATACATCACCAGAACACACTCCATTCTTAATGATGGGTCCAAAATACATCACCAGAACACACTCCATTCTTAATGATGGGTCCAAAATACATCACCAGAACACACTCCATTCTTAATGATGGGTCCAAAATACATCACCAGAACACACTCCATTCTTAATGATGGGTCCAAAATACATCACCAGAACACACTCCATTCTTAATGATGGGTCCAAAATACATCACCAGAACACACTCCATTCTTAATGATGGGTCCAAAATACATCACCAGAACACACTCCATTCTTAATGATGGGTCCAAAATACATCACCAGAACACACTCCATTCTTAATGATGGGTCCAAAATACATCACCAGAACACACTCCATTCTTAATGATGGGTCCAAAATACATCACCAGAACACACTCCATTCTTAATGATGGGTCCAAAATACATCACCAGAACACACTCCATTCTTAATGATGGGTCCAAAATACATCACCAGAACACACTCCATTCTTAATGATGGGTCCAAAATACATCACCAGAACACACTCCATTCTTAATGATGGGTCCAAAATACATCACCAGAACACACTCCATTCTTAATGATGGGTCCAAAATACATCACCAGAACACACTCCATTCTTAATGATGGTCCAAAATACATCACCAGAACACACTCCATTCTTAATGATGGGTCCAAAATACATCACCAGAACACACTCCATTCTTAATGATGGTCCAAAATACATCACCAGAACACACTCCATTCTTAATGATGGGTCCAAAATACATCACCAGAACACACTCCATTCTTAATGATGGTCCAAAATACATCACCAGAACACACTCCATTCTTAATGATGGGTCCAAAATACATCACCAGAACACACTCCATTCTTAATGATGGGTCCAAAATACATCACCAGAACACACTCCATTCTTAATGATGGGTCCAAAATACATCACCAGAACACACTCCATTCTTAATGATGGTCCAAAATACATCACCAGAACACACTCCATTCTTAATGATGGGTCCAAAATACATCACCAGAACACACTCCATTCTTAATGATGGGTCCAAAATACATCACCAGAACACACTCCATTCTTAATGATGGGTCCAAAATACATCACCAGAACACACTCCATTCTTAATGATGGGTCCAAAATACATCACCAGAACACACTCCATTCTTAATGATGGGTCCAAAATACATCACCAGAACACACTCCATTCTTAATGATGGGTCCAAAATACATCACCAGAACACACTCCATTCTTAATGATGGGTCCAAAATACATCACCAGAACACACTCCATTCTTAATGATGGGTCCAAAATACATCACCAGAACACACTCCATTCTTAATGATGGGTCCAAAATACATCACCAGAACACACTCCATTCTTAATGATGGGTCCAAAATACATCACCAGAACACACTCCATTCTTAATGATGGGTCCAAAATACATCACCAGAACACACTCCATTCTTAATGATGGGTCCAAAATACATCACCAGAACACACTCCATTCTTAATGATGGGTCCAAAATACATCACCAGAACACACTCCATTCTTAATGATGGGTCCAAAATACATCACCAGAACACACTCCATTCTTAATGATGGTCCAAAATACATCACCAGAACACACTCCATTCTTAATGATGGGTCCAAAATACATCACCAGAACACACTCCATTCTTAATGATGGGTCCAAAATACATCACCAGAACACACTCCATTCTTAATGATGGGTCCAAAATACATCACCAGAACACACTCCATTCTTAATGATGGGTCCAAAATACATCACCAGAACACACTCCATTCTTAATGATGGGTCCAAAATACATCACCAGAACACACTCCATTCTTAATGATGGGTCCAAAATACATCACCAGAACACACTCCATTCTTAATGATGGGTCCAAAATACATCACCAGAACACACTCCATTCTTAATGATGGGTCCAAAATACATCACCAGAACACACTCCATTCTTAATGATGGGTCCAAAATACATCACCAGAACACACTCCATTCTTAATGATGGGTCCAAAATACATCACCAGAACACACTCCATTCTTAATGATGGTCCAAAATACATCACCAGAACACACTCCATTCTTAATGATGGGTCCAAAATACATCACCAGAACACACTCCATTCTTAATGATGGGTCCAAAATACATCACCAGAACACACTCCATTCTTAATGATGGGTCCAAAATACATCACCAGAACACACTCCATTCTTAATGATGGGTCCAAAATACATCACCAGAACACACTCCATTCTTAATGATGGGTCCAAAATACATCACCAGAACACACTCCATTCTTAATGATGGGTCCAAAATACATCACCAGAACACACTCCATTCTTAATGATGGGTCCAAAATACATCACCAGAACACACTCCATTCTTAATGATGGGTCCAAAATACATCACCAGAACACACTCCATTCTTAATGATGGGTCCAAAATACATCACCAGAACACACTCCATTCTTAATGATGGGTCCAAAATACATCACCAGAACACACTCCATTCTTAATGATGGGTCCAAAATACATCACCAGAACACACTCCATTCTTAATGATGGGTCCAAAATACATCACCAGAACACACTCCATTCTTAATGATGGGTCCAAAATACATCACCAGAACACACTCCATTCTTAATGATGGGTCCAAAATACATCACCAGAACACACTCCATTCTTAATGATGGGTCCAAAATACATCACCAGAACACACTCCATTCTTAATGATGGGTCCAAAATACATCACCAGAACACACTCCATTCTTAATGATGGGTCCAAAATACATCACCAGAACACACTCCATTCTTAATGATGGGTCCAAAATACATCACCAGAACACACTCCATTCTTAATGATGGTCCAAAATACATCACCAGAACACACTCCATTCTTAATGATGGGTCCAAAATACATCACCAGAACACACTCCATTCTTAATGATGGGTCCAAAATACATCACCAGAACACACTCCATTCTTAATGATGGGTCCAAAATACATCACCAGAACACACTCCATTCTTAATGATGGGTCCAAAATACATCACCAGAACACACTCCATTCTTAATGATGGGTCCAAAATACATCACCAGAACACACTCCATTCTTAATGATGGGTCCAAAATACATCACCAGAACACACTCCATTCTTAATGATGGGTCCAAAATACATCACCAGAACACACTCCATTCTTAATGATGGGTCCAAAATACATCACCAGAACACACTCCATTCTTAATGATGGGTCCAAAATACATCACCAGAACACACTCCATTCTTAATGATGGTCCAAAATACATCACCAGAACACACTCCATTCTTAATGATGGGTCCAAAATACATCACCAGAACACACTCCATTCTTAATGATGGGTCCAAAATACATCACCAGAACACACTCCATTCTTAATGATGGGTCCAAAATACATCACCAGAACACACTCCATTCTTAATGATGGGTCCAAAATACATCACCAGAACACACTCCATTCTTAATGATGGGTCCAAAATACATCACCAGAACACACTCCATTCTTAATGATGGGTCCAAAATACATCACCAGAACACACTCCATTCTTAATGATGGGTCCAAAATACATCACCAGAACACACTCCATTCTTAATGATGGGTCCAAAATACATCACCAGAACACACTCCATTCTTAATGATGGGTCCAAAATACATCACCAGAACACACTCCATTCTTAATGATGGGTCCAAAATACATCACCAGAACACACTCCATTCTTAATGATGGGTCCAAAATACATCACCAGAACACACTCCATTCTTAATGATGGGTCCAAAATACATCACCAGAACACACTCCATTCTTAATGATGGGTCCAAAATACATCACCAGAACACACTCCATTCTTAATGATGGGTCCAAAATACATCACCAGAACACACTCCATTCTTAATGATGGGTCCAAAATACATCACCAGAACACACTCCATTCTTAATGATGGGTCCAAAATACATCACCAGAACACACTCCATTCTTAATGATGGGTCCAAAATACATCACCAGAACACACTCCATTCTTAATGATGGGTCCAAAATACATCACCAGAACACACTCCATTCTTAATGATGGGTCCAAAATACATCACCAGAACACACTCCATTCTTAATGATGGGTCCAAAATACATCACCAGAACACACTCCATTCTTAATGATGGGTCCAAAATACATCACCAGAACACACTCCATTCTTAATGATGGGTCCAAAATACATCACCAGAACACACTCCATTCTTAATGATGGGTCCAAAATACATCACCAGAACACACTCCATTCTTAATGATGGGTCCAAAATACATCACCAGAACACACTCCATTCTTAATGATGGGTCCAAAATACATCACCAGAACACACTCCATTCTTAATGATGGGTCCAAAATACATCACCAGAACACACTCCATTCTTAATGATGGGTCCAAAATACATCACCAGAACACACTCCATTCTTAATGATGGGTCCAAAATACATCACCAGAACACACTCCATTCTTAATGATGGGTCCAAAATACATCACCAGAACACACTCCATTCTTAATGATGGGTCCAAAATACATCACCAGAACACACTCCATTCTTAATGATGGTCCAAAATACATCACCAGAACACACTCCATTCTTAATGATGGGTCCAAAATACATCACCAGAACACACTCCATTCTTAATGATGGGTCCAAAATACATCACCAGAACACACTCCATTCTTAATGATGGGTCCAAAATACATCACCAGAACACACTCCATTCTTAATGATGGGTCCAAAATACATCACCAGAACACACTCCATTCTTAATGATGGGTCCAAAATACATCACCAGAACACACTCCATTCTTAATGATGGGTCCAAAATACATCACCAGAACACACTCCATTCTTAATGATGGGTCCAAAATACATCACCAGAACACACTCCATTCTTAATGATGGGTCCAAAATACATCACCAGAACACACTCCATTCTTAATGATGGGTCCAAAATACATCACCAGAACACACTCCATTCTTAATGATGGTCCAAAATACATCACCAGAACACACTCCATTCTTAATGATGGGTCCAAAATACATCACCAGAACACACTCCATTCTTAATGATGGGTCCAAAATACATCACCAGAACACACTCCATTCTTAATGATGGGTCCAAAATACATCACCAGAACACACTCCATTCTTAATGATGGGTCCAAAATACATCACCAGAACACACTCCATTCTTAATGATGGGTCCAAAATACATCACCAGAACACACTCCATTCTTAATGATGGGTCCAAAATACATCACCAGAACACACTCCATTCTTAATGATGGTCCAAAATACATCACCAGAACACACTCCATTCTTAATGATGGGTCCAAAATACATCACCAGAACACACTCCATTCTTAATGATGGGTCCAAAATACATCACCAGAACACACTCCATTCTTAATGATGGGTCCAAAATACATCACCAGAACACACTCCATTCTTAATGATGGGTCCAAAATACATCACCAGAACACACTCCATTCTTAATGATGGGTCCAAAATACATCACCAGAACACACTCCATTCTTAATGATGGGTCCAAAATACATCACCAGAACACACTCCATTCTTAATGATGGGTCCAAAATACATCACCAGAACACACTCCATTCTTAATGATGGGTCCAAAATACATCACCAGAACACACTCCATTCTTAATGATGGGTCCAAAATACATCACCAGAACACACTCCATTCTTAATGATGGGTCCAAAATACATCACCAGAACACACTCCATTCTTAATGATGGGTCCAAAATACATCACCAGAACACACTCCATTCTTAATGATGGGTCCAAAATACATCACCAGAACACACTCCATTCTTAATGATGGGTCCAAAATACATCACCAGAACACACTCCATTCTTAATGATGGGTCCAAAATACATCACCAGAACACACTCCATTCTTAATGATGGGTCCAAAATACATCACCAGAACACACTCCATTCTTAATGATGGGTCCAAAATACATCACCAGAACACACTCCATTCTTAATGATGGGTCCAAAATACATCACCAGAACACACTCCATTCTTAATGATGGGTCCAAAATACATCACCAGAACACACTCCATTCTTAATGATGGGTCCAAAATACATCACCAGAACACACTCCATTCTTAATGATGGGTCCAAAATACATCACCAGAACACACTCCATTCTTAATGATGGGTCCAAAATACATCACCAGAACACACTCCATTCTTAATGATGGGTCCAAAATACATCACCAGAACACACTCCATTCTTAATGATGGGTCCAAAATACATCACCAGAACACACTCCATTCTTAATGATGGGTCCAAAATACATCACCAGAACACACTCCATTCTTAATGATGGGTCCAAAATACATCACCAGAACACACTCCATTCTTAATGATGGTCCAAAATACATCACCAGAACACACTCCATTCTTAATGATGGGTCCAAAATACATCACCAGAACACACTCCATTCTTAATGATGGGTCCAAAATACATCACCAGAACACACTCCATTCTTAATGATGGGTCCAAAATACATCACCAGAACACACTCCATTCTTAATGATGGTCCAAAATACATCACCAGAACACACTCCATTCTTAATGATGGGTCCAAAATACATCACCAGAACACACTCCATTCTTAATGATGGTCCAAAATACATCACCAGAACACACTCCATTCTTAATGATGGGTCCAAAATACATCACCAGAACACACTCCATTCTTAATGATGGTCCAAAATACATCACCAGAACACACTCCATTCTTAATGATGGGTCCAAAATACATCACCAGAACACACTCCATTCTTAATGATGGTCCAAAATACATCACCAGAACACACTCCATTCTTAATGATGGGTCCAAAATACATCACCAGAACACACTCCATTCTTAATGATGGGTCCAAAATACATCACCAGAACACACTCCATTCTTAATGATGGGTCCAAAATACATCACCAGAACACACTCCATTCTTAATGATGGTCCAAAATACATCACCAGAACACACTCCATTCTTAATGATGGTCCAAAATACATCACCAGAACACACTCCATTCTTAATGATGGGTCCAAAATACATCACCAGAACACACTCCATTCTTAATGATGGTCCAAAATACATCACCAGAACACACTCCATTCTTAATGATGGGTCCAAAATACATCACCAGAACACACTCCATTCTTAATGATGGGTCCAAAATACATCACCAGAACACACTCCATTCTTAATGATGGGTCCAAAATACATCACCAGAACACACTCCATTCTTAATGATGGGTCCAAAATACATCACCAGAACACACTCCATTCTTAATGATGGGTCCAAAATACATCACCAGAACACACTCCATTCTTAATGATGGGTCCAAAATACATCACCAGAACACACTCCATTCTTAATGATGGGTCCAAAATACATCACCAGAACACACTCCATTCTTAATGATGGGTCCAAAATACATCACCAGAACACACTCCATTCTTAATGATGGGTCCAAAATACATCACCAGAACACACTCCATTCTTAATGATGGGTCCAAAATACATCACCAGAACACACTCCATTCTTAATGATGGGTCCAAAATACATCACCAGAACACACTCCATTCTTAATGATGGGTCCAAAATACATCACCAGAACACACTCCATTCTTAATGATGGGTCCAAAATACATCACCAGAACACACTCCATTCTTAATGATGGGTCCAAAATACATCACCAGAACACACTCCATTCTTAATGATGGGTCCAAAATACATCACCAGAACACACTCCATTCTTAATGATGGGTCCAAAATACATCACCAGAACACACTCCATTCTTAATGATGGGTCCAAAATACATCACCAGAACACACTCCATTCTTAATGATGGGTCCAAAATACATCACCAGAACACACTCCATTCTTAATGATGGGTCCAAAATACATCACCAGAACACACTCCATTCTTAATGATGGGTCCAAAATACATCACCAGAACACACTCCATTCTTAATGATGGGTCCAAAATACATCACCAGAACACACTCCATTCTTAATGATGGGTCCAAAATACATCACCAGAACACACTCCATTCTTAATGATGGGTCCAAAATACATCACCAGAACACACTCCATTCTTAATGATGGGTCCAAAATACATCACCAGAACACACTCCATTCTTAATGATGGGTCCAAAATACATCACCAGAACACACTCCATTCTTAATGATGGTCCAAAATACATCACCAGAACACACTCCATTCTTAATGATGGGTCCAAAATACATCACCAGAACACACTCCATTCTTAATGATGGGTCCAAAATACATCACCAGAACACACTCCATTCTTAATGATGGGTCCAAAATACATCACCAGAACACACTCCATTCTTAATGATGGGTCCAAAATACATCACCAGAACACACTCCATTCTTAATGATGGGTCCAAAATACATCACCAGAACACACTCCATTCTTAATGATGGGTCCAAAATACATCACCAGAACACACTCCATTCTTAATGATGGGTCCAAAATACATCACCAGAACACACTCCATTCTTAATGATGGGTCCAAAATACATCACCAGAACACACTCCATTCTTAATGATGGGTCCAAAATACATCACCAGAACACACTCCATTCTTAATGATGGGTCCAAAATACATCACCAGAACACACTCCATTCTTAATGATGGGTCTAAAATTCATCACCAGAACACACTCCATTCTTAATGAATGGTCCAAAATACATCACCAGAACACACTCCATTCTTAATGATGGGTCCAAAATACATCACCAGAACACACTCCATTCTTAATGATGGGTCCAAAATATATCACCAGAACACACTCCATTCTTAATGATGGGTCCAAAATACATCACCAGAACACACTCCATTCTTAATGATGGGTCCAAAATACATCACCAAAACACACTCCATTCTTAATGATGGGTCCAAAATACATCAGCAGGACACACTCCATTCTTAATGATGGGTCCAAAATACATCACTGGAACACACTCCATTCTTAATGATGGGTCCAAAATACATCACCAGAACACACTCCATTCTTAATGATGGGTCCAAAATACATCACCAGAACACACTCCATTCTTAATGATGGGTCCAAAATACATCACCAGAACACACTCCATTCTTAATGATGGGTCCAAAATACATCACCAGAACACACTCCATTCTTAATGATGGGTCCAAAATACATCACCAGAACACACTCCATTCTTAATGATGGGTCCAAAATACATCACCAGAACAAACACCATTCTTAATGATGGATCCAAAATACATCACCAGAACACACTCCATTCTTAATGATGGTCCAAAATATATCACCAGAACACACTGCATTCTTAATGATGGGTCCAAAATATATCACCAGAACACACTCCATTCTTAATGATGGGTCCAAAATACATCACCAGGACACACTCCATTCTTAATGATGGGTCCAAAATTCATCACCAGAACACACTCCATTCTTAATGATGGGTCCAAAATACATCACCAAAACACTCCATTCTTAATGATGGGTCCAAAATACATCACCAGAACACACTCCATTCTTAATGATGGGTCCAAAATACATCACCAGAACACACTCCATTCTTAATGATGGTCCAAAATACATCACCAGAACACACTCCATTCTTAATGATGGGTCCAAAATACATCAACAGAACACACTCCATTCTTATTGATGGGTCCAAAATACATCACCAGAACACACTCCATTCTTAATGATGGGTCCAAAATACATCACCAGAACACACTCCATTCTTAATGATGGGTCCAAAATATATCACCAAAACACACTCCATTCTTAATGATGGGTCCAAAATATATCACCAGAACACACTCCATTCTTAATGATGGGTCCAAAATACATCACCAGAACACACTCCATTCTTAATGATGGGTCCAAAATACATCACCAGAACACACTCCATTCTTAATGATGGGTCCAAAATACATCACCAGAACACACTCCATTCTTAATGATGGGTCCAAAATACATCACCAGAACACACTCCATTCTTAATGATGGGTCCAAAATACATCACCAGAACACACTCCATTCTTAATGATGGGTCCAAAATACATCACCAGAACACACTCCATTCTTAATGATGGGTCCAAAATACATCACCAGAACACACTCCATTCTTAATGATGGGTCCAAAATACATCACCAGAACACACTCCATTCTTAATGATGGTCCAAAATACATCACCAGAACACACTCCATTCTTAATGATGGGTCCAAAATACATCACCAGAACACACTCCATTCTTAATGATGGGTCCAAAATACATCACCAGAACACACTCCATTCTTAATGATGGGTCCAAAATACATCACCAGAACACACTCCATTCTTAATGATGGGTCCAAAATACATCACCAGAACACACTCCATTCTTAATGATGGGTCCAAAATACATCACCAGAACACACTCCATTCTTAATGATGGGTCCAAAATACATCACCAGAACACACTCCATTCTTAATGATGGGTCCAAAATACATCACCAGAACACACTCCATTCTTAATGATGGGTCCAAAATACATCACCAGAACACACTCCATTCTTAATGATGGTCCAAAATATATCACCAGAACACACTCCATTCTTAATGATGGTCCAAAATACATCACCAGAACACACTCCATTCTTAATGATGGGTCCAAAATACATCACCAGAACACACTCCATTCTTAATGATGGGTCCAAAATACATCACCAGAACACACTCCATTCTTAATGATGGGTCCAAAATATATCACCAGAACACACTCCATTCTTAATGATGGGTCCAAAATACATCACCAGAACACACTCCATTCTTAATGATGGGTCCAAAATACATCACCAGAACACACTCCATTCTTAATGATGGGTCCAAAATACATCACCAGAACACACTCCATTCTTAATGATGGGTCCAAAATACATCACCAGAACACACTCCATTCTTAATGATGGGTCCAAAATACATCACCAGAACACACTCCATTCTTAATGATGGGTCCAAAATACATCACCAGAACACACTCCATTCTTAATGATGGGTCCAAAATACATCACCAGAACACACTCCATTCTTAATGATGGGTCCAAAATACATCACCAGAACACACTCCATTCTTAATGATGGGTCCAAAATACATCACCAGAACACACTCCATTCTTAATGATGGGTCCAAAATACATCACCAGAACACACTCCATTCTTAATGATGGGTCCAAAATACATCACCAGAACACACTCCATTCTTAATGATGGTCCAAAATACATCACCAGAACACACTCCATTCTTAATGATGGGTCCAAAATATATCACCAGAACACACTCCATTCTTAATGATGGGTCCAAAATACATCACCAGAACACACTCCATTCTTAATGATGGGTCCAAAATACATCACCAGAACACACTCCATTCTTAATGATGGGTCCAAAATACATCACCAGAACACACTCCATTCTTAATGATGGTCCAAAATACATCACCAGAACACACTCCATTCTTAATGATGGGTCCAAAATACATCACCAGAACACACTCCATTCTTAATGATGGGTCCAAAATACATCACCAGAACACACTCCATTCTTAATGATGGGTCCAAAATACATCACCAAAACACACTCCATTCTTAATGACGGGTACAAAATACATCACCAGAACACACTCCATTCTTAATGATGGGTCCAAAATATATCACCAGAACAAACACCATTCTTAATGAATGGCCCACAATACATCACCAGAACACACTCCATTCTTAATGATGGGTCCAAAATACATCACCAGAACAAACTCCATTCTTAATGATGGGTCCAAAATACATCACCAGAACACAATCCATTCTTAATGATGGGTCCAAAATACATCACCAGAACACACTCCATTCTTAATGATGGGTCCAAAATACATCACCAGAACACACTCCATTCTTAATGATGGGTCCAAAATATATCACCAGAACACACTCCATTCTTAATGATGGGTCCAAAATACATCACCAGAACACACTCCATTCTTAATGATGGGTCCAAAATACATCACCAGAACACACTCCATTCTTAATGATGGGTCCAAAATACATCACCAGAACACACTCCATTCTTAATGATGGGTCCAAAATACATCACCAGAACACACTCCATTCTTAATGATGGGTCCAAAATACATCACCAGAACACACTCCATTCTTAATGATGGGTCCAAAATACATCACCAGAACACACTCCATTCTTAATGATGGGTCCAAAATACATCACCAGAACACACTCCATTCTTAATGATGGGTCCAAAATACATCACCAGAACACACTCCATTCTTAATGATGGGTCCAAAATACATCACCAGAACACACTCCATTCTTAATGATGGGTCCAAAATATATCACCAGAACACACTCCATTCTTAATGATGGGTCCAAAATACATCACCAGAACACACTCCATTCTTAATGATGGGTCCAAAATACATCACCAGAACACACTCCATTCTTAATGATGGGTCCAAAATACATCACCAGAACACACTCCATTCTTAATGATGGGTCCAAAATACATCACCAGAACACACTCCATTCTTAATGATGGGTCCAAAATACATCACCAGAACACACTCCATTCTTAATGATGGGTCCAAAATACATCACCAGAACACACTCCATTCTTAATGATGGGTCCAAAATACATCACCAGAACACACTCCATTCTTAATGATGGGTCCAAAATACATCACCAGAACACACTCCATTCTTAATGATGGGTCCAAAATACATCACCAGAACACACTCCATTCTTAATGATGGGTCCAAAATACATCACCAGAACACACTCCATTCTTAATGATGGGTCCAAAATATATCACCAGAACACACTCCATTCTTAATGATGGTCCAAAATACATCACCAGAACACACTCCATTCTTAATGATGGGTCCAAAATACATCACCAAACACACTCCATTCTTAATGATGGGTCCAAAATATATCACCAGAACACACTCCATTCTTAATGATGGGTCCAAAATACATCACCAGAACACACTCCATTCTTAATGATGGTCCAAAATACATCACCAGAACACACTCCATTCTTAATGATGGGTCCAAAATACATCACCAGAACACACTCCATTCTTAATGATGGGTCCAAAATACATCACCAGAACACACTCCATTCTTAATGATGGGTCCAAAATACATCACCAGAACACACTCCATTCTTAATGATGGGTCCAAAATACATCACCAGAACACACTCCATTCTTAATGATGGGTCCAAAATATATCACCAGAACACACTCCATTCTTAATGATGGGTCCAAAATACATCACCAGAACACACTCCATTCTTAATGATGGGTCCAAAATACATCACCAGAACACACTCCATTCTTAATGATGGGTCCAAAATACATCACCAGAACACACTCCATTCTTAATGATGGGTCCAAAATACATCACCAGAACACACTCCATTCTTAATGATGGGTCCAAAATACATCACCAGAACACACTCCATTCTTAATGATGGGTCCAAAATACATCACCAGAACACACTCCATTCTTAATGATGGGTCCAAAATACATCACCAGAACACACTCCATTCTTAATGATGGGTCCAAAATGTATCACCAGAACGCCATCCATTCTAATGATGCGTCCAAAATATATTACCAGAACCCACTCCATTCTTACTGATTGGGTCGGAAATACATCACCAGAACACACTCCATTCTTAATGATGGGTCCAAAACACATCACCAGGACACACTCCACTCTTAATGATGGGTCCAAAATACATCAGCCAGAACACAATCCATTCTTAATGATGGTCCAAAATACATAACCAGAACACACTCATTCTTAATGATGGATACAAAATATATCACCAGAACACAATCCATTCTTAATGATGGGTCCAAAATACATCACCAGGACACACTTCATTCTTAATGATGGATCAAAATTCATCACCAGAACAAACACCATTCTTAATGATGGTCCAAAAATACATCACCAGAACACACTCCATTCTTAATGATGGGTCCAAAATACTCACCAGAACACACTCCATTCTTAATGATGGATTCAAAATATCATCACCAGAACACACTCATTCTTAATGATGTGGTCCAATACATAACAGAACACAATCCATTCTTAATGATGGGTCCAAAATACTCACCAGAACACACTCCATTCTTAATGATGGTTCCAAAATAATATCATCAGAACACACACCATTCTTAATGATGGGTCCAAAGTACATCACCATAACACAAACCATTCTTAATGATGGGTCAAAATACATCACCAGAACACACTCCATTCTTAATGATGGGTCCAAAATACATCACCAGAACACACTCCATTCTTAATGATGGGTCCAAAATACATCACCAGAACACACTCCATTCTTAATGATGGATCCAAAATACATCACCAGAACACACTCCATTCTTAATGATGGGTCCAAAATACATCACCAGAACACACTCCATTCTTAATGATGGGTCCAAAATATATCACCAGAACACACTCCATTCTTAATGATGGGTCCAAAATACATCACCAGAACACACTCCATTCTTAATGATGGGTCCAAAATACATCACCAGAACACACTCCATTCTTAATGATGGGTCCAAAATACATCACCAGAACACACTCCATTCTTAATGATGGGTCCAAAATACATCACCAGAACACACTCCATTCTTAATGATGGGTCCAAAATACATCACCAGAACACACTCCATTCTTAATGATGGGTCCAAAATACATCACCAGAACACACTCCATTCTTAATGATGGGTCCAAAATACATCACCAGAACACACTCCATTCTTAATGATGGGTCCAAAATACATCACCAGAACACACTCCATTCTTAATGATGGGTCCAAAATACATCACCAGAACACACTCCATTCTTAATGATGGGTCCAAAATACATCACCAGAACACACTCCATTCTTAATGATGGGTCCAAAATACATCACCAGAACACACTCCATTCTTAATGATGGGTCCAAAATACATCACCAGAACACACTCCATTCTTAATGATGGGTCCAAAATACATCACCAGAACACACTCCATTCTTAATGATGGGTCCAAAATACATCACCAGAACACACTCCATTCTTAATGATGGGTCCAAAATACATCACCAGAACACACTCCATTCTTAATGATGGGTCCAAAATACATCACCAGAACACACTCCATTCTTAATGATGGGTCCAAAATACATCACCAGAACACACTCCATTCTTAATGATGGGTCCAAAATACATCACCAGAACACACTCCATTCTTAATGATGGGTCCAAAATACATCACCAGAACACACTCCATTCTTAATGATGGTCCAAAATACATCAGCAGGACACACTCCATTCTTAATGATGGGTCCAAAATTCATCACCAGAACACACTCCATTCTTAATGAATGGTCCAAAATACATCACCAGAACACACTCCATTCTTAATGATGGGTCCAAAATACATCACCAGAACACACTCCATTCTTAATGATGGGTCCAAAATACATCACCAGAACACACTCCATTCTTAATGATGGGTCCAAAATATATCACCAGAACACACTCCATTCTTAATGAATGGTCCAAAATACATCACCAGAACAAACTCCATTCTTAATGATGAATCCAAAATACTATTCAGCAGAACACACTCTATTCCTTGATATGACGGGATCCAACAATTATATCACCAGAAGCACACTCCATTCTTAATGATGGGTCCTAAATATCTCACCGAACAAACACCATCTTAATGAATGAGCCAAAATACATCAGCAGCACCACACTCTAATTCTTAATGATGGGTCCAAAATACATCACCAGAACAAACTCCATTCTTAATGATGAATACAAAATACATCACCAGAACACAATCAATTATTAATGATGAATCCAAAATATAACAGCAGAACAAACTCCAATCTTAATGATGAATCCAAAATACATCACCAGAACACACTCCATTCTTAATGATGAATCCAAAATACATCACCAGAACACAATTCATTCTTAATGATGGTCCAAATACATTCACCAGAACACAAGTCCATGTTCTTAATGATGAATCCAAATATTATCACCAAACACACTCCATTCTTAATGATGGGTCCAAAATACATCACCAGAACACACTCCATTCTTAATGATGGGTCCAAAATACATCACCAGAACACACTCCATTCTTAATGATGGGTCCAAAATTCATCACCAGAACACACTCCATTCTTAATGAATGGTCCAAAATACATCACCAGAACACACTCCATTCTTAATGATGGGTCCAAAATACATCACCAGAACACACTCCATTCTTAATGATGGGTCCAAAATACATCACCAGAACACACTCCATTCTTAATGATGGGTCCAAAATACATCACCAGAACACACTCCATTCTTAATGATGGGTCCAAAATACATCACCAGAACACACTCCATTCTTAATGATGGGTCCAAAATACATCACCAGAACACACTCCATTCTTAATGATGGGTCCAAAATACATCACCAGAACACACTCCAGTCTTAATGATGGGTCCAAAATACATCACCAGAACACACTCCATTCTTAATGATCGGTCCAAAACATATCACCAAAACACACTCCATTCTTAATGATGGGTCCAAAATACATCACCAGAACACACTCCATTCTTAATGATGGGTCCAAAATACATCACCAGAACACACTCCATTCTTAATGATGGGTCCAAAATACATCACCAGAACACACTCCATTCTTAATGATGGGTCCAAAATACATCACCAGAACACACTCCATTCTTAATGAATGGTCCAAAATACATCACCAGAACACACTCCATTCTTAATGATGGGTCCAAAATACATCACCAGAACACACTCCATTCTTAATGATGGGTCCAAAATACATCACCAGAACACACTCCATTCTTAATGATGGGTCCAAAATACATCACCAGAACACACTCCATTCTTAATGATGGGTCCAAAATACATCACCAGAACACACTCCATTCTTAATGATGGGTCCAAAATACATCACCAGAACACACTCCATTCTTAATGATGGGTCCAAAATTCATCACCAGAACACACTCCATTCTTAATGATGGGTCCAAAATACATCACCAGAACACACTCCATTCTTAATGATGGGTCCAAAATACATCACCAGAACACACTCCATTCTTAATGAAGGGTCCAAAATACATCACCAGAACACACTCCATTCTTAATGATGGGTCCAAAATACATCACCAGAACAAACACCTTTCTTAATGATGGATCCAAAATACATCAGCAGAACACACTCCATTCTTAATGATGGGTCCAAAATTCATCTCCAGAACACACTCCATTCTTAATGATGGGTCCAAAATACATCACCAGAACACACTCCATTCTTAATGATGGGTCCAAAATACATCACCAGAACACACTCCATTCTTAATGATGGGTCCAAAATACATCACCAGAACACACTCCATTCTTAATGATGGTCCAAAATACATCACCAGAACACACTCCATTCTTAATGATGGGTCCAAAATACATCACCAGAACACACTCCATTCTTAATGATGGTCCAAAATACATCACCAGAACACACTCCATTCTTAATGATGGGTCCAAAATACATCACCAGAACACACTCCATTCTTAATGATGGGTCTAAAATTGATCACTAGAACACACTCCATTCTTAACGAATGGTCCAAAATACATCACCAGAACACACTCCATTCTTAATGATGGGTCCAAAATTCATCACCAGAACACACTCCATTCTTAATGATGGGTCCAAAATACATCACCAGAACACACTCCATTCTTAATGATGGATCCAAAATACATCACCAGAACACACTCCATTCTTAATGATGGGTCCAAAATACATCACCAGAACACACTCCATTCTTAATGATGGGTCCAAAATACATCACCAGAACACACTCCATTCTTAATGATGGGTCCAAAATATACATCCACCAGAGCACTCTACATTCTTAATGATGGGTCCAAAATACATCACCAAAACACCCTCCATTCTTAATAATGGGACCAAAACATATCACCAGGACACACTCCATTCTTAATGATGGGTCCAAAATACATCACCAGGACACCCTCCATTCTTACTGATGGCTCCAAGATATATCACCCAAAGACACTCCATTCTTAATGATGGGTCCAAAATACATTACCGGAACACACTCCATTCTTAATGATGGGTCCAAAATACATCACCAGAACACACTCCATTCTTAATGATGTGTCCAAAATACATCACCAGAACACACTCCATTCTTAATGATGGGTCCAAAATACATCACCAGAACACACTCCATTCTTAATGATGGGTCCAAAATACATCACCAGAACACACTCCATTCTTAATGATGGGTCCAAAATACATCACCAGAACACACTCCATTCTTAATGATGGGTCCAAAATACATCACCAGAACACACTCCATTCTTAATGATGGGTCCAAAATACATCACCAGAACACACTCCATTCTTAATGATGGGTCCAAAATACATCACCAGAACACACTCCATTCTTAATGATGGGTCCAAAATACATCACCAGAACACACTCCATTCTTAATGATGGGTCCAAAATACATCACCAGAACACACTCCATTCTTAATGATGGGTCCAAAATACATCACCAGAACACACTCCATTCTTAATGATGGTCCAAAATACATCACCAGAACACACTCCATTCTTAATGATGGGTCCAAAATACATCACCAGAACACACTCCATTCTTAATGATGGGTCCAAAATACATCACCAGAACACACTCCATTCTTAATGATGGGTCCAAAATACATCACCAGAACACACTCCATTCTTAATGATGGGTCCAAAATACATCACCAGAACACACTCCATTCTTAATGATGGGTCCAAAATACATCACCAGAACACACTCCATTCTTAATGATGGGTCCAAAATACATCACCAGAACACACTCCATTCTTAATGATGGGTCCAAAATACATCACCAGAACACACTCCATTCTTAATGATGGGTCCAAAATACATCACCAGAACACACTCCATTCTTAATGATGGGTCCAAAATACATCACCAGAACACACTCCATTCTTAATGATGGTCCAAAATACATCACCAGAACACACTCCATTCTTAATGATGGGTCCAAAATACATCACCAGAACACACTCCATTCTTAATGATGGGTCCAAAATACATCACCAGAACACACTCCATTCTTAATGATGGGTCCAAAATACATCACCAGAACACACTCCATTCTTAATGATGGGTCCAAAATACATCACCAGAACACACTCCATTCTTAATGATGGGTCCAAAATACATCACCAGAACACACTCCATTCTTAATGATGGGTCCAAAATATATCACCAGAACACAATCCATTCTTAATGATGGGTCCAAAATACATCACCAGAACACACTCCATTCTTAATGATGGGTCCAAAATACATCACCAGAACACACTCCATTCTTAATGATGGGTCCAAAATACATCACCAGAACACACTCCATTCTTAATGATGGGTCCAAAATACATCACCAGAACACACTCCATTCTTAATGATGGGTCCAAAATACATCACCAGAACACAATCTATTCTTGATGATGTGTCCAAAATACATCACCAGAAAACACTCCATTCTTAATGATGGATTCAAAATACATCACCAGTACACACACCATACTTAATGATGGGTCCAAAATACATCACCAGAACACACTCCATTCTTAATGATGGGTCCAAAATACATCACCAGAACACACTCCATTCTTAATGATGGGTCCAAAATACATCACCAGAACACACTCCATTCTTAATGATGGGTCCAAAATTCATCACCAGAACACACTCCATTCTTAATGATGGGTCCAAAATACATCACCAGAACACACTCCATTCTTAATGATGGGTCCAAAATACATCACCAGAACACACTCCATTCTTAATGATGGGTCCAAAATACATCACCAGAACACACTCCATTCTTAATGATGGTCCAAAATATATCACCAGAACACACTCCATTCTTAATGATGGGTCCAAAATACATCACCAGAACACCTCCATTCTTTAATGATGGTCCAAAATACATTCACCAGAACACACTCCTTTCTTAATGATGGGTCCAAAATATATCAGCAGAACAAACTGCAGTCTTAATGATGGGTCCAAAATACATCACCAGAACACACTCCATTCTTAATGATGATTCCAAAATATATCACCAGAACCACACTCCTTCTTAATGAATGGGTCCAAAATACATCACCAGAACACACATCCATTCTTAATGATTGAATCCAAAATACTCACCAGACACAATCACATTCTTAATGATGAATCCAAAATATATCACCAGAAGCACACTGCATTGTTAATGACTGTTCCAAATTACTTCACCAGAACACACCACATTTTTAATGATGGGTCCAAAATACATCACCGGAACACACTCCATTCTTAATGATAGGTCCAAAATATATCACCAGAACACACACCATTCTTAATGATGGGTCCAAAGTTCATCACCAGAACACACTCCATTCTTAATGATGGTCCAAAATACATCACCAGAACACACTCCATTCTTAATGATGGGTCCAAAATACATCACCAGAACACACTCCATTCTTAATGATGGGTCCGAAACTTATCACCAAAACACACTCCATTCTTAATGATGGGTCCAAAATACATCACCAGAACACACTCCATTCTTTATGATCGGTCCAAAATACATCACCGGAACACATTCCATACTTAATGATGGATCCACAATAATCAACAAAACACACTCCACTCTTTATGATTGGTCCAAAATACATCATCAGAACACACTCCATTCTTAATGATGGGTCCAAAATACATCACCAGAACACACTCCATTCTTAATGATGGGTCCAAAATACATCACCAGAACACACTCCATTCTTAATGATGGGTCCAAAATACATCACCAGAACACACTCCATTCTTAATGATGGGTCCAAAATACATCACCAGAACACACTCCATTCTTAATGATGGGTCCAAAATTCATCACCAGAACACACTCCATTCTTAATGAATGGTCCAAAATACATCACCAGAACACACTCCATTCTTAATGATGGGTCCAAAATACATCACCAGAACACACTCCATTCTTAATGATGGGTCCAAAATACATCACCAGAACACACTCCATTCTTAATGATGGGTCCAAAATACATCACCAGAACACACTCCATTCTTAATGATGGTCCAAAATACATCACCAGAACACACTCCATTCTTAATGATGGGTCCAAAATACATCACCAGAACACACTCCATTCTTAATGATGGATCCAAAATACATCACCAGAACACACTCCATTCTTAATGATGGGTCCAAAATTCATCACCAGAACACACTCCATTCTTAATGATGGGTCCAAAATACATCACCAGAACACACTCCATTCTTAATGATGGGTCCAAAATACATCACCAGAACACAATCCATTCTTAATGATGGGTCCAAAATACATCACCAGAACACACTCCATTCTTAATGATGGGTCCAAAATACATCACCAGAACACACTCCATTCTTAATGATGGGTCCAAAATACATCACCAGAACACACTCCATTCTTAATGATGGGTCCAAAATACATCACCAAAACACACTCCATTCTTAATGATGGGTCCAAAATACATCACCAGAACACACTCCATTCTTAATGAATGGCCCAAAATACATCACCAGAACACACTCCATTCTTAATGATGAATCCAAAATATATCACCAGAACACACTCCATTCTTGATCATGAATCCAAAATACATCACCAGAACACACTCCATTCTTAATGATGGGTCAAAATATATCACCAGAACACACTCCATTCTTAATGATGGGTCCAAAATACATCACCAGAACACACTCCATTCTTAATGATGGGTCCAAAATACATCACCAGAACACACTCCATTCTTAATGATGGGTCCAAAATACATCACCAGAACACACTCCATTCTTAATGATGGTCCAAAATACATCACCAGAACACACTCCATTCTTAATGATGGTCCAAAATACATCACCAGAACACACTCCATTCTTAATGATGGGTCCAAAATACATCACCAGAACACACTCCATTCGTAATGAAGGGTCCAAAATACATCACCAGGACACACTCCATTCTTAGTGATGGGTCCAAAATACATCACCGGAACACACTCCATTCTTAATGATGGGTCCAAAATACATCACCAGAACACACTGCATTCTTAATGATGGGTCCAAAATACATCACCAGAACCCAGTCCATTCTTAATGAAGCGTCCAAAATATATCACCAGAAACCACTCCATTCTTAATGATGGGTCCAAAATACATCACCAGGACATACTCCATTCTTAATGATGGGTTCAAAATTCATCACCAGAACACACTCCATTCTTAATGATGGGTCCAAAATACATCACCAGAACACACTCCATTCTTAATGATGGTCCAAAATACATCACCAGAACACACTCCATTCTTAATGATGGTCCAAAATACATCACCAGAACACACTCCATTCTTAATGATGGGTCCAAAATACATCACCAGAACACACTCCATTCTTAATGATGGGTCCAAAATACATCACCAGAACACACTCCATTCTTAATGATGGGTCCAAAATACATCACCAGAACACACTCCATTCTTAATGATGGGTCCAAAATACATCACCAGAACACACTCCATTCTTAATGATGGGTCCAAAATACATCACCAGAACACACTCCATTCTTAATGATGGGTCCAAAATTCATCACCAGAACACACTCCATTCTTAATGAATGGTCCAAAATACATCACCAGAACACACTCCATTCTTAATGATGGGTCAAAATATATCACCAGAACAAACACCATTCTTAATGATGGGTCCAAAATTCATCACCAGAACACACTCCATTCTTAACGAATGGTCCAAAATACATCAGCAGAACACACTCCATTCTTAATGATGGGTCTAAAATTCATCACCAGAACACACTCCATTCTTAATGATGGGTCCAAAATACATCACCAGAACACACTCCATCTTAATGATGGTCCAAAATACATCACCAGAACACACTCCATTCTTAATGATGGGTCCAAATACATCACCAGAACACACTCCATTCTAATGATGGGTCCAAATACATCACCAGAACACACTCCATTCTTAATGAATGGTTCAAAATTAATCACCAGAACACACTCCATTCTTAATGATGGGTCCAAATATCATCACCAGAACAAGACTCCATTCTTAATGATGGTCCAAAATCATCACCAGAACACACTCCATTCTTAATGATGGGTCAAAATATATCACCAGAACAAACACCATTCTTAATGATGGATCCAAAATACATCAGCAGAACACACTCCATTCTTAATGAATGGCCCAAAATACATCACCAGAACACACTCCATTCTTAATGATGGGTCCAAAATACATCACCAGAACAACATCCATTCTTAATGATGGTCCAAAATACATCACCAGAACACACTCCATTCTTAATGAATGGTTCCAAAATATATCACCAGAACACACTCCATTCTTAATGATGGGTCCAAAATACATCACCAGAACACACTCCATTCTTAATGATGGTCCAAAATACATCACCAAACACACTCCATTCTTAATGATGGGTCCAAAATACATCACCAGAACACACTCCATTCTTAATGATGGGTCCAAAATACATCACCAGAACACACTCCATTCTTAATGATGGGTCCAAAATACATCACCGGCAAACACTCCATTCTTAATGATGGGTCCAAAATATATCACCAGAACAAACACCATTCTTAATGATGGGTCTAAAATTGATCACTAGAACACACTCCATTCTTAACGAATGGTCCAAAATACATCACCAGAACACACTCCATTCTTAATGATGGGTCCGAAATACATCACCAGAACACACTCCATTCTTAATGATGGGTCCAAAATACATCACCAGGACACACTCCATTCTTAATGATGGGATCAAAATTCATCACCAGAACACACTCCATTCTTAATGATGGGTCCAAAATATATCAGCAGAAAACAATCCATTCTTAATGATGGGTCCAAAATACATCAACAGTTCACACGTCATTCTTAATGATTGGATCCTATACATGGTCACCAAAAGCACACTCCATTCTTATGACGGTCCATAATACATCACCAGGAACACAATCCATTCTTAATGATGGTCCAATTTCATCTACTGTACACATCCATTCTTAATGATGGGCCAAAATACATCACCAGAACACAATCCATTCTTAATGAATGGGTCCAAAAGTATATCTTCAAGAACACAATCCATCTTAATGATGGGTCCAAATTACATCACCAGAACACACCTTCATTCAGTTAATGATGGGATACGAAATACATCAGCGATACACACTCCATTCGTAAGGTTGGGGTCCAAAATTCATCTCCGAACACACTCATTCTTAATGAGGTCCAAAATATATCACCAGAACACAATCCATTCTTAATGATGGGTCCAAAATATATAACCAGAACACAATCTATTCTTAATGATTAGTCCAAAATAGATCACCAGAACACACTTCATTCTTAATGATGGATACAAAATGCGTCACCAATACACACTCCATTCTTAATGATGGGTCCAAAATACATCACCAGAACACACTCCATTCTTAATGATGGGTCCAAAATACATCACCAGAACACACTCCATTCTTAATGATGGGTCCAAAATATATCAGCAGAACACAATCCATTCTTAATGATGGGTCCAAAATACATCACCAGGACACACTCCATTCTTAATGATGGTTCCAAGATACATCACCAAATACACTCCATTCTTAATGATGGGTCCAAAATACATCACAAGAACACACTCCATTCTTAATGATGGGTCCAAAATACATCTCCTGAACACAATCCATTCTTAATGATGGGTCCAAAATACATCACCAGAACAAACACCATTCTTAATGATGGATCCAAAATACATCGGCAGAACACACTCCATTCTTAATGAATGGTCCAAAATACATCAGCAGAACACACTCCATTCTTAATCATGGGTCCAAAATACATCACCAGAACACAATCAATTATTAATGATGAATCTAAAATACATCACCAGAACACACTCCATTCTTAATGATGGGTCCAAAATACATCACCAGAACACACTCCATTCTTAATGATGGGTCCAAAATACATCACCAGAACACACTCCATTCTTAATGATGGGTCCAAAATACATCACCAGAACACACTCCATTCTTAATGATGGGTCCAAAATACATCACCAGAACACACTCCATTCTTAATGATGGGTCCAAAATACATCACCAGAACACACTCCATTCTTAATGATGGGTCCAAAATACATCACCAGAACACACTCCATTCTTAATGATGGGTCCAAAATACATCACCAGAACACACTCCATTCTTAATGATGGGTCCAAAATACATCACCAGAACACACTCCATTCTTAATGATGGTCCAAAATACATCACCAGAACACACTCCATTCTTAATGATGGTCCAAAATATATCACCAGAACACACACCATTCTTAATGATGGGTCCAAAATACATCACCAGAACACACTCCATTCTTAATGATGGGTCCAAAATACATCACCAGAACACACTCCATTCTTAATGATGGGTCCAAAATACATCACCAGAACACACTCCATTCTTAATGATGGTCCAAAATACATCACCGGAACACACTCCATTCTTAATGATGGGTCCAAAATTCATCACCAGAACACACTCCATTCTTAATGATGGGTCCAAAATACATCACCAGAACACACTCCATTCTTAATGATGGGTCCAAAATACATCACCAGAACACACTCCATTCTTAATGATGGGTCAAAATATATCACCAGAACAAACACCATTCTTAATGATGGATCCAAAATACATCAGCAGAACACACTCCATTCTTAATGAATGGCCCAAAATACATCAGCAGAACACACTCCATTCTTAATGATGGGTCAAAATACATCACCAGAACACACTCCATTCTTAATGATGGGTCCAAAATACATCACCAGAACACACTCCATTCTTAATGAATGGCCCAAAATACATCACCAGAACACACTCCATTCTTAATGATGGGTCAAAATATATCACCAGAACAAACACCATTCTTAATGATGGGTCCAAAATTCATCACCAGAACACACTCAATTCTTAATGAATGGCCCAAAATACATCACCAGAACACACTCCATTCTTAATGATGGGTCCAAAATACATCACCAGAACACACTCCATTCTTAATGATGAATCCAAAATACATCACCAAACACAATCCATTCTTAATGATGGGTCCAAAATACATCACCAGAACAAGACTCCATTCTTAATGATGGTCCAAAATACATCACCAGAACACACTCATTCTTAATGATGGGTCCAAAATACATCACCAGAACACACTCCATTCTTAATGATGAGTCCAAATACATCACCAGAACACACTCCATTCTAATGATGGTCCAAATATCATCACCAGAACACACTCCATTCTTAATGATGGGTCAATATATATTCAGCCAGAAACAATCCATTCTTAATGATGGGTCCAAAATACATCATCAGGACACTTTTCAATCGTAATGATGGATACAAAATACATCACCAGAACACACTCCATTGTTAATGATAGGTCCAAATGTATCACCAGAACACAATCCATTCTTAATGATGCGTCCAAAATATATCACCAGAACACACTCCATTCTTAATGATGGGTCCAAAATATATCACCAAAATACAATTCGTTTTTAAATGATGGATCCAAAATACATCAACAAGCTCACAGCTCCGTTCTTAATTGATGACCCAAGATATCACCAAACACTACTCCATTCTTAATGATCGGGTCCAAAATACATCACCAAACACACTCATTCTTAATAATGGAGACCAAAACAACATCACCAGAACACACTCCATTCTTAATGAAGGGGTCCCAAAATACATCACAGGAACACGTCCATTCTTAATGATGGGTCCCAAATACATCACCAGGACATACTCCATTCTTAATGATGGGTCCAAAATACATCACCAGAACACACTCCATTCTTAATGATGGGTCCAAAATACATCACCAGAACACACTCCATTCTTAATGATGGTCCAAAATACATCACCAGAACACACTCCATTCTTAATGATGGGTCCAAAATACATCACCAGAACACACTCCATTCTTAATGATGGGTCCAAAATACATCACCAGAACACACTCCATTCTTAATGATGGGTCCAAAATACATCACCAGAACACACTCCATTCTTAATGATGGGTCCAAAATACATCACCAGAACACACTCCATTCTTAATGATGGGTCCAAAATACATCACCAGAACACACTCCATTCTTAATGATGGGTCCAAAATACATCACCAGAACACACTCCATTCTTAATGATGGGTCCAAAATACATCACCAGAACACACTCCATTCTTAATGATGGGTCCAAAATACATCACCAGAACACACTCCATTCTTAATGATGGTCCAAAATACATCACCAGAACACACTCCATTCTTAATGATGGTCCAAAATACATCACCAGAACACACTCATTTCTTAAATGATGAGTCCAAAATTAATCAGCCAGAACACACTCCATTCTTAATGAATGAATCCAAAATATCATCACCAGAACACACTCAATTCTTGATGATGGGTCCAAAATACATCACAGAACACACTCCATTCTTAATGATGAATCCAAAATAAGATCACCAGAACAGACTCAATTCTTAATGATGGGTCCAAAATACATCACCAGAACACACTGCCATTCTTAATGATGGGTCCAAAATAATATCACCAGAACACAATCCAGTCTTAATGATGGTCCAAAATACATCACCAGAACACACTCCATTCTTAATGATGGTTCCAAAATACATCACCAGAACACAACTCCATTCTTATTGATGAAGTCCAAAATACATCACCAGAACACAATGCATTCTTAATGATGGGTCCAAAATAAATCACCAGGACACACTCCATTCTTAATGATGGGTCCGAAATACATCACCAGAACACACTCCATTCTTAATGATGGGTCCAAAATACATCACCAGGACACACTCCATTCTTAATGATGGGTCCAAAATACATCACCAGAACACACTCCATTCTTAATGATGGTCCAAAATACATCACCAGAACACACTCCATTCTTAATGATGGTCCAAAATACATCACCAGAACACACTCCATTCTTAATGATGGGTCCAAAATACATCACCAGAACACACTCCATTCTTAATGATGGGTCCAAAATACATCACCAGAACACACTCCATTCTTAATGATGGGTCCAAAATACATCACCAGAACACACTCCATTCTTAATGATGGATACAAAATATATCACCAGAACACAATCCATTCTTAATGATGTGTCCAAAATACATCACCAGAACACACTCCATTCTTAATGATGGATGCAAAATACATAACCAATACACACACCATTCATAATGATGTGTCCAAAATACGTCCACATAACACACTCCATTCTTAATGATGGATCCAAAATATATCACCAAACCACACTATATTCTTAATGACGGGTCCAAAATACATCACCAGAACACATTGCATTCTTAATGTTCGGTCCAAAACATATCACCAAAACACACTCCATTCTTAATGATGGGTCCAAAATACATCACCGGAATACACTCCATTCTTAATGATGGGTCCAATATTCATCACCTGGACACAATCCATTCTTAATAATGGGTCGAAGCTACATCACCAGAACACACTCCATTCTTAATGATGGGTCCAAAATACATCTCCAGAACACAATCCATTCTTAATGATGGGTCCAAAATACATCACCAGAACAAACACCTTTCTTAATGATGGATCCAAAATACATCAGCAGAACACACTCCATTCTTAATGATGGGTCCAAAATTCATCTCCAGAACACACTCCATTCTTAATGATGGTTCCAAAATATATCACCAGAACACAATCCATCCTTAATGATGGGTCCAAAATATATAACCAGAACACAATCTATTCTTAATGATGGGTCCAAAATAGATCACCAGAACACACTCCATTCTTAATGATGGGTCCAAAATACATCACCAGAACACACTCCATTCTTAATGATGGGTCCAAAATACATCACCAGAACACAATCCATTCTTAATGATGGGTCCAAAATACATCACCAGAACACACTCCATTCTTAATGATGGGTCCAAAATACATCACCAGAACACACTCCATTCTTAATGATGGGTCCAAAATACATCACCAGAACACACTCCATTCTTAATGATGGGTCCAAAATACATCACCAGAACACACTCCATTCTTAATGATGGGTCCAAAATACATCACCAGAACACACTCCATTCTTAATGATGGGTCCAAAATACATCACCAGAACACACTCCATTCTTAATGATGGGTCCAAAATACATCACCAGAACACACTCCATTCTTAATGATGGTCCAAAATACATCACCAGAACACACTCCATTCTTAATGATGGGTCCAAAATACATCACCAGAACACACTCCATTCTTAATGATGGGTCCAAAATACATCACCAGAACACACTCCATTCTTAATGATGGGTCCAAAATACATCACCAGAACACACTCCATTCTTAATGATGGGTCCAAAATACATCACCAAACACACTCCATTCTTAATGATGGGTCCAAAATACATCACCAGAACACACTCCATTCTTAATGATGGGTCCAAAATACATCACCAGAACACACTCCATTCTTAATGATGGGTCCAAAATATATCACCAGAACACACTCCATTCTTAATGATGGGTCCAAAATACATCACCAGAACACACTCCATTCTTAATGATGGGTCCAAAATACATCACCAGAACACACTCCATTCTTAATGATGGGTCCAAAATACATCACCAGAACACACTCCATTCTTAATGATGGGTCCAAAATACATCACCAGAACACACTCCATTCTTAATGATGGGTCCAAAATACATCAGCAGAACACACTCCATTCTTAATGATGGGTCTAAAATTCATCACCAGAACACACTCCATTCTTAACGATTGGTCCAAAATATATCAGCAGAACACACTCTATTCTTAATGATGGGTCCAAAATACATCACCAGAACACACTCCATTCTTAATGATGGATCCAAAATACATCACCAGAACACACTCCTTTGTTAATGATGGGTCCAAAATACATCACCAGAACACAATCCATTCTTAATGATAGGTCCAAAATATATCACCAGAACAAACTCCATTCTTAATGATGGATCCAAAATACATCACCAGAACACACTCCATTCTTAATGATGGGTTCAAAATACATCACCAGAACACACTCCATCTTAATGATGGGTCCAAAATATATCACCAAAATACAATCCATTCTAAATGATGGATCCAAAATACATCCCCAGAACCAGAACTCACTGCATTGTTAATGACTGTTCCAAATTACTTCACCAGAACACACTACATTTTTAATGATGGGTCCAAAATACATCACCAGATCACTCCATTCTTAACACTCCAAAATTCATTTAATGATGATGGTCCAAAATACATCTCCGGAACACACTCCATTCTTAATGATGGGTCCAAAATACATCACCAAAACACACTCCATTCTTAATGATGGGTCCAAAATACATCACCAGAACACACTCCATTCTTAATGATGGCTCCAAAATATATCACCAGAACACACTCCATTCTTAATGATGGGTCCAAAATACATCACCAGAACACACTCCATTCTTAATGATGGGTCCAAAATATATCACCAGAACACACACCATTCTTAATGATGGGTCCAAAGTTCATCACCAGAACACACTCCATTCTTAATGATGGGTCCAAAATACATCACCAGAACACACTCCATTCTTAATGATGGGTCCAAAATACATCACCAGAACACACTCCATTCTTAATGAATGGCCCACAATACATCACCAGAACACACTCCATTCTTAATGATGGGTCCAAAATACATCACCAGAACAAACTCCATTCTTAATGATGAATCCAAAAATATATCACCAATACACACTCAGTTCTTAAATGATGGGTCCAAAATTACATCACCAGAACACACTCCATTCTTAATGATGGTTCCAAAATACTATCAGCAGAACACACTCCATTCCTTAATGATGCGTCCGAAATATATCACCATAACTACACTCATTCTTAATGATGGGTCCAAAATAATATCACCAAACACACATCCATTCTTAATGATGGCTCCAAAATACTTCACAGAACACACTCCATTCTTACTGATGGGCTCAAAATATATCACCAAACACACTCCATTCTTAATGATGGTGTCCAAAATACATCAGCCAAGAACACACTCCATTCTAATGATGGGTCCAAAATACATCACCAGAACACACTCCATTCTTAATGATGATCCTAAATACATCACCAGAACACACTCCATTCTTAATGATGTCTGTCAAAATATATCACCATAAACCCAATCCATTTTAAATGATGGATCCAAAATACATCACCAAAACACACTCCATTCTTAATAATGGGACCAGAACACATCACCAGGACACACTCCACTCTTAATGATGGGTCCAAAATACATCACCGGATCACACTCCATTCTTAATGATGGGTCCAAAATACATCACCGGAACACACTCCATTCTTAATGATAGGTCCAAAATATATCACCAGAACACACACCATTCTTAATGATGGGTCCAAAGTACATCACCAGAACACACTCCATTCTTAATGATGGGTCCAAAATACATTACCAGAACACAATCAATTATTAATGATGATCCAAAATACATCACCAGAACACACTCCATTCTTAATGATGGTCCAAAATACATCACCAGAACACACTCCATTCTTAATGATGGGTCCAAAATACATCACCAGAACACACTCCATTCTTAATGATGGGTCCAAAATACATCACCAGAACACACTCCATTCTTAATGATGGGTCCAAAATACATCACCAGAACACACTCCATTCTTAATGATGATGCCAAAATATATCACCAAAACACACTCCATTCTATGATGGGATCCAAAATCATCACCAGAACACACTCTCATTCTTAATGATGGGTCCAAAATACATCACCTGAAACACACTCCTTCTTAATGATGGTCCAAGATATACACCAAAACACACTCCATTCTTAATGATGGGTCCAAAATACATCACCAAACACACTCCATTCTTAATGATGATCCAAAATACATCCCAGATCACACTCCATTCTTATATGATGGTCCCAAATATATCACCAAAACACAATCCATTCTTAATGATCGGTCCAAATACATCACTAGAACAGACTCATTCTTAATGATGGGTCCAAAAATACATCACCAGATCACACTCCATTTTAATGATGGTCCAAAATAAATCACCAGAACACCTCCATTCTTAATGATGGGTCCAAAATATATCACCAGAACACACTCCATTCTTAATGATTGGTCCAAAATACATCACCATAACACACTCCATTCTTAATGATGGGACCAAAACACATCACCAGTACACACTCCATTCTTAATGATGGGTCCAAAATACATCACCAGAACACACTCCATTCTTAATGATGGGTCCAAAATACATCACCAGAACACACTCCATTCTTAATGATGGGTCCAAAATACATCACCAGAACACACTCCATTCTTAATGATGGTCCAAAATACATCACCAGAACACACTCCATTCTTAATGATGGGTCCAAAATATATCACCAGAACACACTCCATTCTTAATGATGGGTCCAAAATACATCACCAGAACACACTCCATTCTTAATGATGAATCCAAAATACATCACCAGAACACACTCCATTCTTAATGATGGGTCCAAAATACATCACCAGAACACACTCCATTCTTAATGATGGGTCCAAAATACATCACCAGAACACACTCCATTCTTAATGATGGGTCCAAAATACATCACCAAACACACTCCATTCTTAATGATGGGTCCAAAATATATCACCAGAACCCACTCCATTCTTAATGATGGGTCTGAAATACATCACCAGAACACACTCCATTCTTAATGATGGGTCCCAAATACATCACCAGGACATACTCCATTCTTAATGATGGGTTAAAAATTCATCACCAGAACACACTCCATTCTTAATGATGGGTCCAAAATACATCACCAGAACACACTCCATTCTTAATGATGGGTCCAAAATACATCACCAGAACACACTCCATTCTTAATGATGGTTCCAAAATATATCACCAGAACACAATCCATTCTTAATGATGGGTCCAAAATACATCTCCATTCTTAATAATGGGACCAAAACACATCACCAGCACACACTCCATTCTTAATGATGGGTCCAAAATACATCACCGGAACATACTCCATTCTTAATGATGGGTCCAAAATTCATCACCAGAACACACTCCATTCTTAATGATGGGTCCAAAATACATCACCAAAACACACTCCATTCTTAATGATGGGTCCAAAATATATCACCAGAACACACTCCATTCTTAATGATGGGTCCAAAATACATCACCAGAACACACTCCATTCTTAATGATGGGTCCAAAATACATCACCAGAACACACTCCATTCTTAATGATGGGTCCAAAATACATCACCAGAACACACTCCATTCTTAATGATGGGTCCAAAATATATCACCAGAACACAATCCATTCTTAATGATGGATCCAAAATACATCACCAGAACACACTCCATTCTTAATGATGGGTCCAAAATACATCACCAGAACACACTCCATTCTTAATGATCGGTCCAAAATATATCACCAAAACACACTCCATTCTTAATGATGGGTCCAAAATACATCACCAGAACACACTCCATTCTTAATGATGAATCCAAAATACATCAGCAGAACACAATCCATTATTGATGATGAATCCAAAATATATCACCAGAACACACTCCATTCTTACTGATGGGTCAAAATACATCACCGGCACACACTCCATTCTTAATGATGGATCCAAAATACATAAGCAAAACACACTCTATTCTTAATGATGGGTCTAAAATTCATCACCAGAACACACTCCATTCTTAATGATTGGCCCAAAATACATCACCAGAACACACTCCATTCTTAATGATGGGTCCAAAATACATCACCAGAACACACTCCATTCTTAATGATGGGTCCAAAATACATCACCAGAACACACTCCATTCTTAATGATGGGTCCAAAATACATCACCAGAACACACTCCATTCTTAATGATGGGTCCAAAATACATCACCAGAACACACTCCATTCTTAATGATGGGTCCAAAATACATCACCAGAACACAATCCATTCTTAATGATGGGTCCAAAATACATCACCAGAACACACTCCATTCTTAATGATGGGTCCAAAATACATCACCAGAACACACTCCATTCTTAATGATGATTCCAAAATATATCACCAGAACACAATCCATACTTAATGATGGTTCCAAAATGTATCACCAGGACTCTCTCCTGTCTTAATGATGGGCCCAAAATATATCACCAGAACACTCCATTCTTATGCTGGTTCCAAAATATATCACCAGAACATATCCATTCTTAATGAGGGGTCCAAAATACATCACCAGAACACACTTCAGTCGTAATGATGGATACGAAATACATCACCAAACACACTCCATTCGTAAGGATGGGTCCAAAATACATCCAGAACACACTACATTCTTAATGATGGTCCAAAATTCATCACCAGAACACAATCCCATTCTTACTGATGGGTCCGAAATACATCACCAAAGCAGACTCCATTCTTAATGATGTGTCCAAAATACATCACCAGAACACACTCATTGTTAATGATGGGCTCAGAATGATCACCCGAACACACTCCAGTCTTAATGTTGGGCCCAAAATATATCACCAGAACACAATCCATTCTTAATGATGAATCCAAAATATATCACCAAAACACACTCCATTCTTCATGTATGATCCAAAATATATCACCAGAACACACTCCATTCTTAATGTTGGGTCCAAAATACATCACCAGAACACACTCCATTCATAATGATGGGTCCAAAATACATCACCAGGACACAATCCATTCTTACTGATGGCTCCAAGATACATCACCAGATCACACTCCATTCTTAATGATGGATCCAAAATATATCAGCAGATCACACTCCAGTCTTAATGATGAATCCAAAATACATCACCAGAACACACTCCATTCTTAATGATGAATCCAAAATATATCACCAAAGCAGGCTCCATTGTTCATGATGGGTCCAAAATACATCACCAGGACACACTCCATTCTTAATGATGGGTTCAAAATTCATCTCCAGAACACACTGCATTCTTAATGATGGGTCCAAAATACATCACCAGAACACACTCCATTCTTAATGATGGGTTCCAAAATATTCATCCAGAACACAATCCATTCTTAATGATGGTCCAAATACATCACCAGAACACACTCCATTCTTAATGATGGGTCCAAAATACATCACCAGAACACACTCCATTCTTAATGATGGGACCAAAATACATCACCAGAACACACTCCATTCTTAATGATGGGTCCAAAATACATCACCAGAACACACTCCATTCTTAATGATGGGCCCAAAATACATCACCAAAACACATCCATTCTTAATGATGGTCCAAAATACATCACCAGAACACACTCCATTCTTAATGATGGGTCCGAAATACATCACCAGAACACACTCCATTCTTCATGATGGGCCAAAATATATCACCAAAATACAATCCATTCTTAATGATGGTCCAAAATATATCAACAGAACACAATCCATTCTTAATGATGGGTCCAAAATATATCACCAGAACACAATCCATTCTTAATGATGGGTCCAAAACATATCACCAGAACACACTCCATTCTTCATGATGAGTCCGAAATATGTCACCATAACACACTCCATTCTTAATGATGGGTCCAAAATTCATCACCAGAACACAATCCATTCGTAATGATGGGTCCAAAATACATCACCAGAACACACTCCATTCTTAATGATGGGTTCAAAATACATCACCAGAACACACTCCATTCTTAGTGATGGGTCCAAAATACATCACCGGAACACACTCCATTCTTAATGATGGGTCCAAATATATCACCAGAACAATCCATTCTTAATGATGGGTCCAAAATACATCACCAGAACACACTCCATTCTTAATGATGGGTCCAAAATACATCACCAGAACACACTCCATTCTTAATGATGGGTCCAAAATACATCACCAGGACACACTCCATTCTTAATGATGGGTCCAAAAATACATCACCAGAACACACTCCATTCATAATGATTGGTCAAAATACATCACCAGAACACACTCCATTCTTAATGATGGGTCCAAAATACATCACGCAGAAACACACTCCATTCTTAATGATGGTCCAAAATACATCACCAGAACACACTCCATTCTTAATGATGGGTCCAAAAAAAATCACCAAAATACAATCCATTCTTAATGATGGATCCAAAATACATCAACAGAACACACTCCGTTCTTACTGATGGCTCCAAGATATATCACCCAAACACACTCCATTCTTAATGATGGGTCCAAAATACATCACCAAACTACAATCCATTCTAAATGATGGATCCAAAATACTTCAACAGAACACATTCCGTTCTTACTAATGGCTCCAAGATATATCACCCAAACACACTCCATTCTTAATGATGGGTCCAAAATACATCACCAGAACACAGTCCATTCTTAATGATGGGTCCAAAATACATCACCATAACACAATCCATTCTTAATGATGGATCCAAAATACATCTACAGAACACACTCCATTCCTAAATATTCTTCCAAAATATATCACCATAACACAATCCATTCTTAATGATACGTCCAAAATATATCATCAGAACACACTCCATTCTTAATGATGGGTCCAAAATACATCACCAAGTAGACTCCATTCATCATGATGGGTCCAAAATACATCACCAGAACACACTGCATTGTTAATGATGGGTCCAAATGTATCACCAGAACACAATCCATTCTTAATGATGCGTCCAAAATATATCACCAGAACCCACTCCATTCTTAATGATGGGTCCGAAATACATCACCAAATCACACTCCATTCTTAATGATGGGTCCAAAATATATCACCAAAGTCCAATCCATTCTAAATGATGGATCCAAAATACATCAACAGAACACACTCCATTCTTAATGATGCTTCCAAAATATATCAGCAGAACACACTCCATTCTTCATGATGAGTCCGAAATATGTCACCATAATACACTCCATTCTTAATGATGGGTCCAAAATATATCACCATAACACAATACATTCTAAATGATGGATCCAAAATACATCTACAGAACACACTCCATTCTTAATGATGGGTCCGAAAATCATCACCAGAACACACTCCATTCTTATGATGCTTCCAAAATAATCAGCAGAACACAATCCATTCGTAATGATGGGTCCAAAATATCCCCAGAACACACTCCCTTCTTCATGATGAATCCGAAATATATCACCCAAACACACTCCATTCTTAATGATGGGTCCAAAATATATCACCAAAATACAATCCATTCTAAATGATGGATCCAAAATACATCTACAGAACACATTCCATTCTTCATGATGTTTCCAAAATATATCACCAGAACACAATCCATTCTTAATGATGGTTCCAAAATGTATCACCAGGACACACTCCTGTCTTAATGATGGGCCCAAAATATATCACCAGAACACACTCCATTCTTAATGATGGATCCAAAATATATCACCAGACACACTCCATTCTTAATGATGGGTCCAAAATACATCACCGGAACACCCTTCATTCTTACTGATGGATTCCGAAATACATCACCAATACACACTCCATTCGTAAGGATGGGTCCAAAATACGTCCCCCGAGCACTCTACATTCTAAATGATGGGTCCAAAATACATCACCAAAACACACTCCATTCTTAATGATGAATCCAAAATATATCACCAGAACACATTCCAGTCTTGATGATGGATCCAAAATACATCAACAGAACACACTCCGTTCTTACTGATGGCTCCAAGATATATCACCCAATCACGCTGCATTCTTAATGATGGGTCCAAAATATATCACCAAAAACACACTCCATTCTTAATGTTGGGTCCAAAATATATCACCAAAATCCAATCCATTCTTAATGATGGATCCAAAATACATCAACAGAACACACTCCGTTCTTACTGATGGCTCCAAGATATATCACCCGATAACGCTGCATTCTTAATGATGGGTCCAAAATATATCATCAGAACATACTCCATTCTTAATGATGGGTCCTAAATACATCACCAATGCAGACTCCATTCATCATGATGGGTCCAAAATACATCACCAGAAACCACTCCATTCTTAATGATGGGTCCGAAATACATCACCAAAACACACTCCATTCTTAATGATGGGTCCAAAATATATCACCAAAATACAATCCATTCTGAATGATGAATCCAAAATACATCAACAGAACACACTCCATTCTTAATGATCCTTCCAAAATATATCACCAGATCACAATCCATTCTTAATGATGGGTCCAAAAATATCACCAGAACCCACTACATTCTTCATGATGAGTCCGAAATATGTCACCATAACACACTCCATTCTTAATGATGGGTCCAAAATATATCACCATAACACAATCCATTCTAAATGATGGATCCAAAGTACATCTACAGAACACATTCCATTCTTCATGATGGTTCCAAAATATATCACCAGAACACAATCCATTCTTAATGATGGGTCCAAAATACATCAACTGAACACACTCAATTCTTAATGATGTGTCCGAAATATGTCACCAGAACACAATCCATTCTTAATGATGGGTCCAAAATATATCATCAGAACACACTACATTCTTAATGAGGGTCCAAAATACATCACCAAAACACACTCCATTCTTAATGATGAATCCGAAATATATCACCAGAACACATTCCAGTCTTGATGATGAATCCAAAATATATCACCAGAAAACACTCCATTCTTAATGATGGGTTCAAAATATATCACCAGAACACACTCCATTCTTAGTGATCGATCCAAAACATATCACCAAAACACACTCCATTCTTCATGATGAGACCAAAATATATCACCATAACACACTGCATTCTTAATGGTTGGTCCAAAATACATCACCAAAACACATTCCATTCTTAATGATGGGTGCAAAATACATAACCAGAACACACTCCTTTCTTAATGATGGATGCAAAATATATCAGCAGAACAAACTCCAATCTTAATGATGAATCCAAAATACATCACCAGAACACACTCCATTCTTAATGATGAATCCAAAATATATCACCAGAACACACTCCAGTCTTGATGATGAATCCAAAATATATCACCAGAACACACTCCATTCTTAATGATGAATCCAAAATACATCACCATAACACAATCCATTCTTAATGATGGATCCAAAATACATCTACAGAACACACTCCATTCCTAAATATGCTTCCAAAATATATCACCATAACACAATCCATTCTTAATGATACGTCCAAAATATATCATCAGAACACACTCCATTCTTAATGATGGGTCCAAAATACATCACCAATGCAGACTCCATTCATCATGATGGGTCCAAAATACATCACCAGAACACACTGCATTGTTAATGATGGGTCCAAATGTATCACCAGAACATACTCCAGTCTTAATGATGGGCCCAAAATATATCACCAGAACCCACTCCATTCTTAATGATGGGTCCGAAATACATCACCAAATCACACACCATTCTTCATGATGGGTCCAAAATATATCACCAAAATACAATCCATTCTAAATGATGAATCCAAAATACATCAACAGAACACACTCCATTCTTAATGATGCTTCCAAAATATATCAGCAGAACACACTCCATTCTTCATGATGAGTCCGAAATATGTCACCATAATACACTCCATTCTTAATGATGGGTCCAAAATATATCACCATAACACAATACATTCTAAATGATGATCCAAAATACATCTACAGAACGCACTCCATTCTTAATGATGGGTCCGAAATACATCACCAGAACCCACTCCATTCTTAATGATGAATCCAAAATATATCACCAAAACACACTCCATTCTTCATGATGGGTCCAAAATATATCACCAAAATACAATCCATTCTAAATGATGGATCCAAAATACATTAACAGAACACACTCCATTCTTACTGATGGCTCCAAGATATATCACCCAAACACGCTGCATTCTTAATGATGGGTCCAAAATATATCACCAAAACACACTCCATTCTTAATGATGGGTCCAAAAAAAATCACCAAAATACAATCCATTCTTAATGATGGATCCAAAATACATCAACAGAACACACTCCGTTCTTACTGATGGCTCCAAGATATATCACCCAAACACACCCCATTCTTAATGATGGGTCCAAAATATATCACCAAACTACAATCCATTCTAAATGATGGATCCAAAATACTTCAACAGAACACATTCCGTTCTTACTAATGGCTCCAAGATATATCACCCAAACACACTCCATTCTTAATGATGGGTCCAAAATACATCACCAGAACACAGTCCATTCTTAATGATGGGTCCAAAATACATCACCATAACACAATCCATTCTTAATGATGGATCCAAAATACATCTACAGAACACACTCCATTCCTAAATATTCTTCCAAAATATATCACCATAACACAATCCATTCTTAATGATACGTCCAAAATATATCATCAGAACACACTCCATTCTTAATGATGGGTCCAAAATACATCACCAATGCAGACTCCATTCATCATGATGGGTCCAAAATACATCACCAGAACACACTGCATTGTTAATGATGGGTCCAAATGTATCACCAGAACATACTCCAGTCTTAATGATGGGCCCAAAATATATCACCAGAACCCACTCCATTCTTAATGATGGGTCCGAAATACATCACCAAATCACACTCCATTCTTCATGATGGGTCCAAAATATATCACCAAAATACAATCTATTCTAAATGATGAATCCAAAATACATCAACAGAACACACTCCATTCTTAATGATGCTTCCAAAATATATCAGCAGAACACACTCCATTCTTCATGATGAGTCCGAAATATGTCACCATAATACACTCCATTCTTAATGATGGGTCCAAAATATATCACCATAACACAATACATTCTAAATGATGGATCCAAAATACATCTACAGAACACACTCCATTCTTAATGATGGGTCCGAAATACATCACCAGAACACACTCCATTCTTAATGATGCTTCCAAAATATATCAGCAGAACACAATCCATTCTTAATGATGGGTCCAAAAATATCACCAGAACACACTCCCTTCTTCATGATGAATCCGAAATATGTCACCATAACACACTCCATTCTTAATGATGGGTCCAAAATATATCACCATAACACAATCCATTCTAAATGATGGATCCAAAATACATCTACAGAACACAATCCATTCTTAATGATGGTTCCAAAATATATCATCAGAACACACTCCATTCTTAATGATGGGTCCAAAATTCATCACCAGAACACAATCCATTCTTCATGATGGGTCCAAAATACATCACCAGAACACACTGCATTGTTAATGATGGGTCAGAATGTATCACCAGAACACACTCCAGTCTTAATGTTGGGTCCAAAATATATCACCAGAACACAATCCATTCTTAATGATGGGTCCAAAATATATCACCAGAACCCACTCCATTCTTAATGATGAATCCAAAATATATCACCAAAACACACTCCATTCTTCGTGATGGGTCCAAGATATATCACCAAAGTACAATCCATTCTAAATGATGGTTCCAAAATACATCAACAGAACACAGTCCATTCTTACTGATGGCTCCAAGATATATCACCAATCACGCTGCATTCTTAATGATGGGTCCAAAATATATCACAGAACACACTCCATTCTACATGATGAATCCAAAATACATCACCAGAACACACTCCATTCTTGATCATGAATCCAAAATATATCACCAAAGACACTCCATTCTTAATAATGGGTCCAAAATACATCAGCAAAGCAGACTCCATTCTTCATGATGGGTCCAAATTACATCACCAGAACACACTGCATTGTTAATGATGGGTCCAAGTGTATCACCAGAACACACTCCATTCCTAAATTATGGTTCCAAAATATATCACCATAATACAATCCATTCTTAATGATATGTCCAAAATATATCATCAGAATACACTCCATTCTTAATGATGGGTCCTAAATACATCACCAATGCAGACTCCATTCATCATGATGGGTCCAAAATACATCACCAGAACACACTGCATTGTTAATGATGGGTCCAAATGTATCACCAGAACATACTCCAGTCTTAATGATGGGCCCAAAATATATCACCAGACCACATTCCATTCTTAATGATGGGTCCAAAATATATCACCAGAACCCACTCCATTCTTAATGATGGGTCCGAAATACATCACCAAATCACACTCCATTCTTCATGATGGGTCCAAAATATATCACCAAAATACAATCCATTCTAAATGATGAATCCAAAATACATCAACAGAACACACTCCATTCTTAATGATGCTTCCAAAATATATCAGCAGAACACAATCCATTCTTAATGATGGGTCCAAAAATATCACCAGAACACACTCCATTCTTCATGATGAGTCCGAAATATGTCACCATAATACACTCCATTCTTCATGATGGGTCCAAAATATATCACCAAAATACAATCCATTCTAAATGATGAATCCAAAATACATCAACAGAACACACTCCATTCTTAATGATGCTTCCAAAATATATCAGCAGAACACACTCCATTCTTCATGATGAGTCCGAAATATGTCACCATAATACACTCCATTCTTAATGATGGGTCCAAAATATATCACCATAACACAATACATTCTAAATGATGGATCCAAAATACATCTACAGAACGCACTCCATTCTTAATGATGGGTCCGAAATACATCACCAGAACGCACTCCATTCTTAATGATGGGTCCGAAATACATCACCAGAACACACTCCATTCTTAATGATGCTTCCAAAATATATCATCAGAACACACTCCATTCTTAATGATGGGTCCAAAATACATCAACTGAACACACTCAATTCTTAATGATGTGTCCGAAATATGTCACCAGAACACAATCCATTCTTAATGATGTTTCCAAAATGTATCACCAGGACACACTCCTGTCTTAATGATGGGCCCAAAATATATCACCAGAACACAATCCATTCTTAATGATGGTTCCAAAATATATCACCAGAACATAATCCATTCTTAATGATGGGTCCAAAATACATCACCAGAACACACTTCATTCGTAATGATGGATACGAAATACATCACCAATACACACTCCATTCGTAAGGATGGGTCCAAAATACATCCCCAGAACACACTACATTCTTAATGATGGGTCCAAAATTCATCACCAGAACACAATCCATTCTTAATGATGGGTCCAAAATACATCACCAAAGCAGACTCCATTCTTCATGATGGGTCCAAAATACATCACCAGAACACACTGCATTGTTAATGATGGGTCAGAATGTATCACCAGAACACACTCCAGTCTTAATGTTGGGTCCAAAATATATCACCAGAACACAATCCATTCTTAATGATGGGTCCAAAATATATCACCAGAACCCACTCCATTCTTAATGATGAATCCAAAATATATCACCAAAACACACTCCATTCTTCGTGATGGGTCCAAGATATATCACCAAAGTACAATCCATTCTAAATGATGGTTCCAAAATACATCAACAGAACACAGTCCATTCTTACTGATGGCTCCAAGATATATCACCCAATCACGCTGCATTCTTAATGATGGGTCCAAAATATATCACCAGAACACACTCCATTCTTAATGATGAATCCAAAATATATCACCAGAACACACTCCATTCTTGATGATGAATCCAAAATATATCACCAAAACACACTCCATTCTTAATGATGGGTCCAAAATACATCAGCAAAGCAGACTCCATTCTTCATGATGGGTCCAAATTACATCACCAGAACACACTGCATTGTTAATGATGGGTCCAAGTGTATCACCAGAACACACTCCATTCCTAAATATGGTTCCAAAATATATCACCATAACACAATCCATTCTTAATGATATGTCCAAAATATATCATCAGAATACACTCCATTCTTAATGATGGGTCCTAAATACATCACCAATGCAGACTCCATTCATCATGATGGGTCCAAAATACATCACCAGAACACACTGCATTGTTAATGATGGGTCCAAATGTATCACCAGAACATACTCCAGTCTTAATGATGGGCCCAAAATATATCACCAGACCACATTCCATTCTTAATGATGGGTCCAAAATATATCACCAGAACCCACTCCATTCTTAGTGATGGGTCCGAAATACATCACCAAATCACACTCCATTCTTCATGATGGGTCCAAAATATATCACCAAAATACAATCCATTCTAAATGATGAATCCAAAATATATCAACAGAACACACTCCATTCTTAATGATGCTTCCAAAATATATCAGCAGAACGCAATCCATTCTTAATGATGGGTCCAAAAATATCACCAGAACACACTCCATTCTTCATGATGAGTCCGAAATATGTCACCATAATACACTCCATTCTTCATGATGGGTCCAAAATATATCACCAGAACCCACTCCATTCTTAATGATGGGTCCGAAATACATCACCAAATCACACTCCATTCTTCATGATGGGTCCAAAATATATCACCAAAATACAATCCATTCTAAATGATGAATCCAAAATATATCAACAGAACACACTCCATTCTTAATGATGCTTCCAAAATATATCAGCAGAACACACTCCATTCTTCATGATGAGTCCGAAATATGTCACCATAATACACTCCATTCTTAATGGATGGGTCCAAATATATCACCATAACACAATACATTCTAAATGATGGATCCAAAATACATCTACAGAACACACTCCAGTCTTAATGTTGGGCCCAAAATATATCACCAGAACACAATCCATTCTTAATGATGAATCCAAAATATATCACCAAAACACACTCCATTCTTCATGATGGGTCCAAAATATATCACCAATATACAATCCATTCTAAATGATGGATCCAAAATACATCAACAGAACACACTCCATTCTTACTGATGGCTCCAAGATATATCACCCAAACACACTCCATTCATAATGATGGGTCCAAATATATCACCAGAACACATTGCATTCTAATGATGGTTCCAAAATATATCACCAAAATACAATCCATTCTTAATGATGGATCCAAAATACATCAACAGAACACACTCCGTTCTTACTGATGGCTCCAAGATATATCACCCAAACACACTCCATTCTTAATGATGGGTCCAAAATATATCACCCAAATACAATCCATTCTAAATGATGGATCCAAAATACATCAACAGAACACACTCCGTTCTTACTAATGGCTACAAGATATATCACCCAAACACACTCCATTCTTAATGATGGGTCCAAAATACATCACCAGAACACAATCCATTCTTAATGATGGGTCCAAAATACATCACCATAACACAATCCATTCTTAATGATGGATCCAAAATACATCTACAGAACACACTCCATTCCTAAATATTCTTCCAAAATATATCACCATAACACAATCCATTCTTAATGATACGTCCAAAATATATCATCAGAACACACTCCATTCTTAATGATGGGTCCAAAATACATCACCAATGCAGACTCCATTCATCATGATGGGTCCAAAATACATCACCAGAACACACTGCATTGTTAATGATGGGTCCAAATGTATCACCAGAACATACTCCAGTCTTAATGATGGGTCCCAAAATATATCACCAGAACCCACTCCATTCTTCATGATGGGTCCGAAATACATCACCAAATCACACTCCATTCTTCATGATGGGTCCAAAATATATCACCAAAATACAATCCATTCTAAATGATGAATCCAAAATACATCAACAGAACACACTCCATTCTTAATGATGCTTCCAAAATATATCAGCAGAACACACTCCATTCTTCATGATGAGTCCGAAATATGTCACCATAATACACTCCATTCTTAATGATGGGTCCAAAATATATCACCATAACACAATACATTCTAAATGATGGATCCAAAATACATCTACAGAACACACTCCATTCTTAATGATGGGTCCGAAATACATCACCAGAACACACTCCATTCTTAATGATGCTTCCAAAATATATCAGCAGAACACAATCCATTCTTAATGATGGGTCCAAAAATATCACCAGAACACACTCCCTTCTTCATGATGAATCCGAAATATGTCACCATAACACACTCCATTCTTAATGATGGGTCCAAAATATATCACCATAACACAATCCATTCTAAATGATGGATCCAAAATACATCTACAGAACACAATCCATTCTTAATGATGGTTCCAAAATATATCATCAGAACACACTCCATTCTTAATGATGGGTCCAAAATTCATCACCAGAACACAATCCATTCTTCATGATGGGTCCAAAATACATCACCAGAACACACTGCATTGTTAATGATGGGTCAGAATGTATCACCAGAACACACTCCAGTCTTAATGTTGGGTCCAAAATATATCACCAGAACACAATCCATTCTTAATGATGGGTCCAAAATATATCACCAGAACCCACTCCATTCTTAATGATGAATCCAAAATATATCACCAAAACACACTCCATTCTTCGTGATGGGTCCAAGATATATCACCAAAGTACAATCCATTCTAAATGATGGATCCAAAATACATCAACAGAACACACTCCATTCTTACTGATGGCTCCAAGATATATCACCCAATCACGCTGCATTCTTAATGATGGGTCCAAAATATATCACCAGAACACACTCCATTCTTAATGATGAATCCAAAATATATCACCAGAACACACTCCATTCTTGATGATGAATCCAAAATATATCACCAAAACACACTCCATTCTTAATGATGGGTCCAAAATACATCAGCAAAGCAGACTCCATTCTTCATGATGGGTCCAAATTACATCACCAGAACACACTGCATTGTTAATGATGGGTCCAAGTGTATCACCAGAACACACTCCATTCCTAAATATGGTTCCAAAATATATCACCATAATACAATCCATTCTTAATGATATGTCCAAAATATATCATCAGAATACACTCCATTCTTAATGATGGGTCCTAAATACATCACCAATGCAGACTCCATTCATCATGATGGGTCCAAAATACATCACCAGAACACACTGCATTGTTAATGATGGGTCCAAATGTATCACCAGAACATACTCCAGTCTTAATGATGGGCCCAAAATATATCACCAGACCACATTCCATTCTTAATGATGGGTCCAAAATATATCACCAGAACCCACTCCATTCTTAATGATGGGTCCGAAATACATCACCAAATCACACTCCATTCTTCATGATGGGTCCAAAATATATCACCAAAATACAATCCATTCTAAATGATGAATCCAAAATACATCAACAGAACACACTCCATTCTTAATGATGCTTCCAAAATATATCAGCAGAACACAATCCATTCTTAATGATGGGTCCAAAAATATCACCAGAACACACTCCATTCTTCATGATGAGTCCGAAATATGTCACCATAATACACTCCATTCTTCATGATGGGTCCAAAATATATCACCAAAATACAATCCATTCTAAATGATGAATCCAAAATACATCAACAGAACACACTCCATTCTTAATGATGCTTCCAAAATATATCAGCAGAACACACTCCATTCTTAATGATGGGTCCAAAATACATCACCAGAACACACTCATTCTTAATGATGGGTCCAAAATATATCAGCAGAAAACAATCCATTCTTAATGATGGGTCCAAAATACATAACCAGAACACACTCCATTCTTAATGATGGATACAAATACATCACCAATACACACTCCATTCGTAATGATGGGTCCAAAATACATCACCAGAACACACTCCATTCTTAGTGATGGGTCCAAAATACATCACCGGAACTCACTCCATTCTTAATGATGGGTTCAAAATACATCACCTGAACACACTCCATTCTTAATGATGTGTCCAAATATATCACAGAAAACAATCCATTCTTAATGATGGGTCCAAAATACATCACCAGAACACACTCCATTCTTAATGATGGGTCCAAAATATATCACCAGAAACACAATCCATTCTTAATGATGGGTCCAAAATACATCACCAGAACACACTCCATTCTTAATGATGGGTCCAAAATACATCACCAGAACACACTTCATTCGTAATGATGGATACGAAATACATCACCAATACACACTCCATTCGTAAGGATGGGTCCAAAATACATCCCCAGAACACACTACATTCTTAATGATGGGGCCAAAATTCATCACCAGAACACAATCCATTCTTAATGATGGGTCCAAAATACATCACCAAAGCAGACTCCATTCTTCATGATGGGTCCAAAATACATCACCAGAACACACTGCATTGTTAATGATGGGTCAGAATGTATCACCAGAACACACTCCAGTCTTAATGTTGGGCCCAAAATATATCACCAGAACACAATCCATTCTTAATGATGAATCCTAAATATATCACCAAAACACACTCCATTCTTCATGATGAATCCAAAATATATCACCAAAACACACTCCATTCTTCGTGATGGGTCCAAGATATATCACCAAAGTACAATCCATTCTAAATAATGGTTCCAAAATACATCAACAGAACACAGTCCATTCTTACTGATGGCTCCAAGATATATCACCCAATCACGCTGCATTCTTAATGATGGGTCCAAAATATATCACCAGAACACACTCCATTCTTAATGATGAATCCAAAATATATCACCAGAACACACTCCATTCTTGATGATGAATCCAAAATATATCACCAAAACACACTCCATTCTTAATGATGGGTCCAAAATACATCAGCAAAGCAGACTCCATTCTTCATGATGGGTCCAAATTACATCACCAGAACACACTGCATTGTTAATGATGGGTCCAAGTGTATCACCAGAACACACTCCATTCCTAAATATGGTTCCAAAATATATCACCATAACACAATCCATTCTTAATGATATGTCCAAAATATATCATCAGAATACACTCCATTCTTAATGATGGGTCCTAAATACATCACCAATGCAGACTCCATTCATCATGATGGGTCCAAAATACATCACCAGAACACACTGCATTGTTAATGATGGGTCCAAATGTATCACCAGAACATACTCCAGTCTTAATGATGGGCCCAAAATATATCACCAGACCACATTCCATTCTTAATGATGGGTCCAAAATATATCACCAGAACCCACTCCATTCTTAGTGATGGGTCCGAAATACATCACCAAATCACACTCCATTCTTCATGATGGGTCCAAAATATATCACCAAAATACAATCCATTCTAAATGATGAATCCAAAATACATCAACAGAACACACTCCATTCTTAATGATGCTTCCAAAATATATCAGCAGAACGCAATCCATTCTTAATGATGGGTCCAAAAATATCACCAGAACACACTCCATTCTTCATGATGAGTCCGAAATATGTCACCATAATACACTCCATTCTTCATGATGGGTCCAAAATATATCACCAGAACCCACTCCATTCTTAATGATGGGTCCGAAATACATCACCAAATCACACTCCATTCTTCATGATGGGTCCAAAATATATCACCAAAATACAATCCATTCTAAATGATGAATCCAAAATATATCAACAGAACACACTCCATTCTTAATGATGCTTCCAAAATATATCAGCAGAACACACTCCATTCTTCATGATGAGTCCGAAATATGTCACCATAATACACTCCATTCTTAATGATGGGTCCAAAATATATCACCATAACACAATACATTCTAAATGATGGATCCAAAATACATCTACAGAACGCACTCCATTCTTAATGATGGGTCCGAAATACATCACCAGAACCCACTCCATTCTTAATGATGAATCCAAAATATATCACCAAAACACACTCCATTCTTCATGATGGGTCCAAAATATATCACCAAAATACAATCCATTCTAAATGATGGATCCAAAATACATTAACAGAACACACTCCATTCTTACTGATGGCTCCAAGATATATCACCCAAACACGCTGCATTCTTAATGATGGGTCCAAAATATATCACCAAAACACACACCATTCTTAATGATGGGTCCAAAAAAAATCACCAAAATACAATCCATTCTTAATGATGGATCCAAAATACATCAACAGAACACACTCCGTTCTTACTGATGGCTCCAAGATATATCACCCAAACACACCCCATTCTTAATGATGGGTCCAAAATATATCACCAAACTACAATCCATTCTAAATGATGGATCCAAAATACTTCAACAGAACACATTCCGTTCTTACTAATGGCTCCAAGATATATCACCCAAACACACTCCATTCTTAATGATGGGTCCAAAATACATCACCAGAACACAGTCCATTCTTAATGATGGGTCCAAAATACATCACCATAACACAATCCATTCTTAATGATGGATCCAAAATACATCTACAGAACACACTGCATTCCTAAATATGCTTCCAAAATATATCACCATAACACAATCCATTCTTAATGATACGTCCAAAATATATCATCAGAACACACTCCATTCTTAATGATGGGTCCAAAATACATCACCAATGCAGACTCCATTCATCATGATGGGTCCAAAATACATCACCAGAACACACTGCATTGTTAATGATGGGTCCAAATGTATCACCAGAACATACTCCAGTCTTAATGATGGGCCCAAAATATATCACCAGAACCCACTCCATTCTTAATGATGGGTCCGAAATACATCACCAAATCACACTCCATTCTTCATGATGGGTCCAAAATATATCACCAAAATACAATCCATTCTAAATGATGAATCCAAAATACATCAACAGAACACACTCCATTCTTAATGATGCTTCCAAAATATATCAGCAGAACACACTCCATTCTTCATGATGAGTCCGAAATATGTCACCATAATACACTCCATTCTTAATGATGGGTCCAAAATATATCACCATAACACAATACATTCTAAATGATGGATCCAAAATACATCTACAGAACACACTGCATTCTTAATGATGGGTCCGAAATACATCACCAGAACACACTCCATTCTTAATGATGCTTCCAAAATATATCAGCAGAACACAATCCATTCTTAATGATGGGTCCAAAAATATCACCAGAACACACTCCCTTCTTCATGATGAATCCGAAATATGTCACCATAACACACTCCATTCTTAATGATGGGTCCAAAATATATCACCATAACACAATCCATTCTAAATGATGGATCCAAAATACATCTACAGAACACAATCCATTCTTAATGATGGTTCCAAAATATATCATCAGAACACACTCCATTCTTAATGATGGGTCCAAAATTCATCACCAGAACACAATCCATTCTTCATGATGGGTCCAAAATACATCACCAGAACACACTGCATTGTTAATGATGGGTCAGAATGTATCACCAGAACACACTCCAGTCTTAATGTTGGGTCCAAAATATATCACCAGAACACAATCCATTCTTAATGATGGGTCCAAAATATATCACCAGAACCCACTCCATTCTTAATGATGAATCCAAAATATATCACCAAAACACACTCCATTCTTCGTGATGGGTCCAAGATATATCACCAAAGTACAATCCATTCTAAATGATGGATCCAAAATACATCAACAGAACACACTCCATTCTTACTGATGGCTCCAAGATATATCACCCAATCACGCTGCATTCTTAATGATGGGTCCAAAATACATCACCAGAACACACTCCATTCTTAATGATGAATCCAAAATATATCACCAGAACACACTCCATTCTTGATGATGAATCCAAAATATATCACCAAAACACACTCCATTCTTAATGATGGGTCCAAAATACATCACCAAAGCAGACTCCATTCATCATGATGGGTCCAAAATACATCACCAGAACACACTGCATTGTTAATGATGGGTCCAAATGTATCACCAGAACACACTCCATTCCTAAATATGGTTCCAAAATATATCACCATAATACAATCCATTCTTAATGATATGTCCAAAATATATCATCAGAATACACTCCATTCTTAATGATGGGTCCTAAATACATCACCAATGCAGACTCCATTCATCATGATGGGTCCAAAATACATCACCAGAACACACTGCATTGTTAATGATGGGTCCAAATGTATCACCAGAACATACTCCAGTCTTAATGATGGGCCCAAAATATATCACCAGACCACATTCCATTCTTAATGATGGGTCCAAAATATATCACCAGAACCCACTCCATTCTTAATGATGGGTCCGAAATACATCACCAGAGCACACTCCATTCTTAATGATGGGTCCAAAATATATCACCAAAATACAATCCATTCTAAATGATGAATCCAAAATACATCAACAGAACACACTCCATTCTTAATGATGCTTCCAAAATATATCAGCAGAACACAATCCATTCTTAATGATGGGTCCAAAAATATCACCAGAACACACTCCCTTCTTCATGATGAGTCCGAAATATGTCACCATAACACACTCCATTCTTAATGATGGGTCCAAAATATATCACCAAAATACAATCCATTCTAAATGATGAATCCAAAATACATCAACAGAACACACTCCATTCTTAATGATGCTTCCAAAATATATCAGCAGAACACACTCCATTCTTCATGATGAGTCCGAAATATGTCACCATAATACACTCCATTCTTAATGATGGGTCCAAAATATATCACCATAACACAATACATTCTAAATGATGGATCCAAAATACATCTACAGAACGCACTCCATTCTTAATGATGGGTCCGAAATACATCACCAGAACACACTCCATTCTTAATGATGCTTCCAAAATATATCAGCAGAACACAATCCATTCTTAATGATGGGTCCAAAAATATCACCAGAACACACTCCCTTCTTCATGATGAATCCGAAATATGTCACCATAACACACTCCATTCTTAATGATGGGTCCAAAATATATCACCATAACACAATCCATTCTAAATGATGGATCCAAAATACATCTACAGAACACATTCCATTCTTCATGATGTTTCCAAAATATATCACCAGAACACAATCCATTCTTAATGATGGTTCCAAAATATATCATCAGAACACACTCCATTCTTAATGATGGGTCCGAAATACATCACCAAATCACACTCCATTCTTCATGATGGGTCCAAAATATATCACCAAAATACAATCCATTCTAAATGATGAATCCAAAATACATCAACAGAACACACTCCATTCTTAATGATGCTTCCAAAATATATCAGCAGAACACAATCCATTCTTAATGATGGGTCCAAAAATATCACCAGAACACACTCCATTCTTCATGATGAGTCCGAAATATGTCACCATAATACACTCCATTCTTCATGATGGGTCCAAAATATATCACCAAAATACAATCCATTCTAAATGATGAATCCAAAATACATCCCCAGAACACACTCCATTCTTAATGATGCTTCCAAAATATATCAGCAGAACACACTCCATTCTTCATGATGAGTCCGAAATATGTCACCATAATACACTCCATTCTTAATGATGGGTCCAAAATATATCACCATAACACAATACATTCTAAATGATGGATCCAAAATACATCTACAGAACACACTCCATTCTTAATGATGGGTCCGAAATACATCACCAGAACACACTCCATTCTTAATGATGGGTCCAAATTACATCACCAGAACACACTCCATTCTTAATGATGGGTCCAAAATATATCATCAGAACACACTCCATTCTTAATGATGGGTCCAAAATACATCAACTGAACACACTCAATTCTTAATGATGTGTCCGAAATATGTCACCAGAACACAATCCATTCTTAATGATGTTTCCAAAATGTATCACCAGGACACACTCCTGTCTTAATGATGGGCCCAAAATATATCACCAGAACACAATCCATTCTTAATGATGGTTCCAAAATATATCACCAGAACACACTCCATTCTTAATGATGGGTCCAAAATACATCACCAGAACACACTTCATTCGTAATGATGGATACGAAATACATCACCAATACACACTCCATTCGTAAGGATGGGTCCAAAATACATCCCCAGAACACACTACATTCTTAATGATGGGTCCAAAATTCATCACCAGAACACAATCCATTCTTAATGATGGGTCCAAAATACATCACCAAAGCAGACTCCATTCTTCATGATGGGTCCAAAATACATCACCAGAACACACTGCATTGTTAATGATGGGTCAGAATGTATCACCAGAACACACTCCAGTCTTAATGTTGGGTCCAAAATATATCACCAGAACACAATCCATTCTTAATGATGGGTCCAAAATATATCACCAGAACCCACTCCATTCTTAATGATGAATCCAAAATATATCACCAAAACACACTCCATTCTTCGTGATGGGTCCAAGATATATCACCAAAGTACAATCCATTCTAAATGATGGTTCCAAAATACATCAACAGAACACAGTCCATTCTTACTGATGGCTCCAAGATATATCACCCAATCACGCTGCATTCTTAATGATGGGTCCAAAATATATCACCAGAACACACTCCATTCTTAATGATGAATCCAAAATATATCACCAGAACACACTCCATTCTTGATGATGAATCCAAAATATATCACCAGAACACACTCCATTCTTAATGATGAATCCAAAATATATCACCAGAACACACTCCATTCTTAATGATGGGTCCAAAATACATCACCATAACACAATCCATTCTTAATGATGGATCCAAAATACATCTACAGAACACACTCCATTCCTAAATATGCTTCCAAAATATATCACCATAACACAATCCATTCTTAATGATACGTCCAAAATATATCATCAGAACACACTCCATTCTTAATGATGGGTCCAAAATACATCACCAATGCAGACTCCATTCATCATGATGGGTCCAAAATACATCACCAGAACACACTGCATTGTTAATGATGGGTCCAAATGTATCACCAGAACATACTCCAGTCTTAATGATGGGCCCAAAATATATCACCAGAACCCACTCCATTCTTAATGATGGGTCCGAAATACATCACCAAATCACACTCCATTCTTCATGATGGGTCCAAAATATATCACCAAAATACAATCCATTCTAAATGATGAATCCAAAATAAATCAACAGAACACACTCCATTCTTAATGATGCTTCCAAAATATATCAGCAGAACACACTCCATTCTTCATGATGAGTCCGAAATATGTCACCATAATACACTCCATTCTTAATGATGGGTCCAAAATATATCACCATAACACAATACATTCTAAATGATGAATCCAAAATACATCTACAGAACGCACTCCATTCTTAATGATGGGTCCGAAATATATCACCAGAACACAATCCATTCTTAATGATGAATCCAAAATATATCACCAAAACACACTCCATTCTTCATGATGGGTCCAAAATATATCACCAAAATACAATCCATTCTAAATGATGGATCCAAAATACATCAACAGAACACACTCCGTTCTTACTGATGGCTCCAAGATATATCACCCAAACACGCTGCATTCTTAATGATGGGTCCAAAATATATCACCAAAACACACTCCATTCTTAATGATGGGTCCAAAAAAAATCACCAAAATACAATCCATTCTTAATGATGGATCCAAAATACATCAACAGAACACACTCCGTTCTTACTGATGGCTCCAAGATATATCACCCAAACACACCCCATTCTTAATGATGGGTCCAAAATATATCTCCAAAATACAATCCATTCTAAATGATGGATCCAAAATACATCAACAGAACACACTCCGTTCTTACTAATGGCTCCAAGATATATCACCCAAACACACTCCATTCTTAATGATGGGTCCAAAATACATCACCAGAACACAGTCCATTCTTAATGATGGGTCCAAAATACATCACCATAACACAATCCATTCTTAATGATGGATCCAAAATACATCTACAGAACACACTCCATTCTTAAATATGGTTCCAAAATATATCACCATAACACAATCCATTCTTAATGATGGGTCCAAAATATATCATCAGAACACACTCCATTCTTAATGATGGGTCCAAAATACATCACCAATGCAGACTCCATTCATCATGATGGGTCCAAAATACATCACCAGAACACACTGCATTGTTAATGATGGGTCCAAATGTATCACCAGAACATACTCCAGTCTTAATGATGGGCCCAAAATATATCACCAGAACCCACTCCATTCTTAATGATGGGTCCGAAATACATCACCAAATCACACTCCATTCTTCATGATGGGTCCAAAATATATCACCAAAATACAATCCATTCTAAATGATGAATCCAAAATACATCAACAGAACACACTCCATTCTTAATGATGCTTCCAAAATATATCAGCAGAACACACTCCATTCTTCATGATGAGTCCGAAATATGTCACCATAATACACTCCATTCTTAATGATGGGTCCAAAATATATCACCATAACACAATACATTCTAAATGATGGATCCAAAATACATCTACAGAACACACTCCATTCTTAATGATGGGTCCGAAATACATCACCAGAACACACTCCATTCTTAATGATGCTTCCAAAATATATCAGCAGAACACAATCCATTCTTAATGATGGGTCCAAAAATATCACCAGAACACACTCCCTTCTTCATGATGAATCCGAAATATGTCACCATAACACACTCCATTCTTAATGATGGGTCCAAAATATATCACCATAACACAATCCATTCTAAATGATGGATCCAAAATACATCTACAGAACACAATCCATTCTTAATGATGGTTCCAAAATATATCATCAGAACACACTCCATTCTTAATGATGGGTCCAAAATTCATCACCAGAACACAATCCATTCTTCATGATGGGTCCAAAATACATCACCAGAACACACTGCATTGTTAATGATGGGTCAGAATGTATCACCAGAACACACTCCAGTCTTAATGTTGGGTCCAAAATATATCACCAGAACACAATCCATTCTTAATGATGGGTCCAAAATATATCACCAGAACCCACTCCATTCTTAATGATGAATCCAAAATATATCACCAAAACACACTCCATTCTTCGTGATGGGTCCAAGATATATCACCAAAGTACAATCCATTCTAAATGATGGATCCAAAATACATCAACAGAACACACTCCATTCTTACTGATGGCTCCAAGATATATCACCCAATCACGCTGCATTCTTAATGATGGGTCCAAAATATATCACCAGAACACACTCCATTCTTAATGATGAATCCAAAATATATCACCAGAACACACTCCATTCTTGATGATGAATCCAAAATATATCACCAAAGCACACTCCATTCTTAATGATGGGTCCAAAATACATCAGCAAAGCAGACTCCATTCTTCATGATGGGTCCAAATTACATCACCAGAACACACTGCATTGTTAATGATGGGTCCAAGTGTATCACCAGAACACACTCCATTCCTAAATATGGTTCCAAAATATATCACCATAATACAATCCATTCTTAATGATATGTCCAAAATATATCATCAGAATACACTCCATTCTTAATGATGGGTCCTAAATACATCACCAATGCAGACTCCATTCATCATGATGGGTCCAAAATACATCACCAGAACACACTGCATTGTTAATGATGGGTCCAAATGTATCACCAGAACATACTCCAGTCTTAATGATGGGCCCAAAATATATCACCAGACCACATTCCATTCTTAATGATGGGTCCAAAATATATCACCAGAACTCACTCCATTCTTAATGATGGGTCCGAAATACATCACCAAATCACACTCCATTCTTCATGATGGGTCCAAAATATATCACCAAAATACAATCCATTCTAAATGATGAATCCAAAATACATCAACCAGAACACACTCCATTCTTAATGATGCTTCCAAAATATATCAGCAGAACACAATCCATTCTTAATGATGGGTCCAAAAATATCACCAGAACACACTCCATTCTTCATGATGAGTCCGAAATATGTCACCATAATACACTCCATTCTTCATGATGGGTCCAAAATATATCACCAAAATACAATCCATTCTAAATGATGAATCCAAAATACATCAACAGAACACACTCCATTCTTAATGATGCTTCCAAAATATATCAGCAGAACACACTCCATTCTTCATGATGAGTCCGAAATATGTCACCATAATACACTCCATTCTTAATGATGGGTCCAAAATATATCACCATAACACAATACATTCTAAATGATGGATCCAAAATACATCTACAGAACGCACTCCATTCTTAATGATGGGTCCGAAATACATCACCAGAACACACTCCATTCTTAATGATGCTTCCAAAATATATCAGCAGAACACAATCCATTCTTAATGATGGGTCCAAAAATATCACCAGAACACACTCCCTTCTTCATGATGAATCCGAAATATGTCACCATAACACACTCCATTCTTAATGATGGGTCCAAAATATATCACCATAACACAATCCATTCTAAATGATGGATCCAAAATACATCTACAGAACACATTCCATTCTTCATGATGTTTCCAAAATATATCACCAGAACACAATCCATTCTTAATGATGGTTCCAAAATATATCATCAGAACACACTCCATTCTTAATGATGGGTCCAAAATACATCAACTGAACACACTCAATTCTTAATGATGTGTCCGAAATATGTCACCAGAACACAATCCATTCTTAATGATGGTTCCAAAATGTATCACCAGGACACACTCCTGTCTTAATGATGGGCCCAAAATATATCACCAGAACACACTCCGTTCTTAATGATGGTTCCAAAATATATCACCAGAACACAATCCATTCTTAATGATGGTTCCAAAATATATCACCAGAACATAATCCATTCTTAATGATGGGTCCAAAATACATCACCAGAACACACTTCATTCGTAATGATGGATACGAAATACATCACCAATACACACTCCATTCGTAAGGATGGGTCCAAAATACATCCCCAGAACACACTACATTCTTAATGATGGGTCCAAAATACATCACCAAAACACATTCCAGTCTTGATGATGGATCCAAAATACATCAACAGAACACACTCCGTTCTTACTGATGGCTCCAAGATATATCACCCAATCACGCTGCATTCTTAATGATGGGTCCAAAATATATCACCAAAACACACTCCATTCTTAATGTTGGGTCCAAAATATATCACCAAAATCCAATCCATTCTTAATGATGGATCCAAAATACATCAACAGAACACACTCCGTTCTTACTGATGGCTCCAAGATATATCACCCAATAACGCTACATTCTTAATGATGGGTCCAAAATATATCATCAGAACTCACTCCATTCTTAATGATGGGTCCTAAATACATCACCAATGCAGACTCCATTCATCATGATGGGTCCAAAATACATCACCAGAACACACTGCATTGTTAATGATGGGTCCAAATGTATCACCAGAACATACTCCAGTCTTAATGATGGGCCCAAAATATATCACCAGACCACATTCCATTCTTAATGATGGGTCCAAAATATATCACCAGAACCCACTCCATTCTTAATGATGGGTCCGAAATACATCACCAAATCACACTCCATTCTTCATGATGGGTCCAAAATATATCACCAAAATACAATCCATTCTAAATGATAAATCCAAAATACATCAACAGAACACACTCCATTCTTAATGATGCTTCCAAAATATATCAGCAGAACACACTCCATTCTTCATGATGAGTCCGAAATATGTCACCATAATACACTCCATTCTTAATGATGGGTCCAAAATATATCACCATAACACAATACATTCTAAATGATGGATCCAAAATACATCTACAGAACACACTCCATTCTTAAAGATGGGTCCGAAAAACATCACCAGAACACACTCCATTCTTAATGATGCTTCCAAAATATATCAGCAGAACACAATCCATTCTTAATGATGGGTCCAAAAATATCACCAGAACACACTCCCTTCTTCATGATGAATCCGAAATATGTCACCATAACACACTCCATTCTTAATGATGGGTCCAAAATATATCACCATAATACAATCCATTCTAAATGATGGATCCAAAATACATCTACAGAACACATTCCATTCTTCATGATGTTTCCAAAATATATCACCAGAACACAATCCATTCTTAATGATGGTTCCAAATATATCATCAGAACACACTTCCATTCTTAATGATGGGTCCAAAATACATCAGCTGAACAACTCATTCTTAAATGATGTGTCCGAAATATGTCACCAGAACACAATCCATTCTTAATGATGTTTCCAAAATGTATCACCAGGACACACTCCTGTCTTAATGATGGGCCAAAATATATCACCAGAACACACTCCATTCTTAATGATGGTTCCAAAATATATCACCAGAACACAATCCATTCTTAATGATGGTTCCAAAATATATCACCAAACATAATCCATTCTTAATGATGGGTCCAAAATACATCACCAGAACACACTTCATTCGTAATGATGGATACGAAATACATCACCAATACACACTCCATTCGTAAGGATGGGTCCAAAATACATCCCCAGAACACACTACATTCTTAATGATGGGTCCAAAATACATCACCAAAACACACTCCATTCTTAATGATGAATCCAAAATATATCACCAGAACACATTCCAGTCTTGATGATGGATCCAAAATACATCAACAGAACACACTCCGTTCTTACTGATGGCTCCAAGATATATCACCCAATCACGCTGCATTCTTAATGATGGGTCCAAAATATATCACCAAAACACACTCCATTCTTAATGTTGGGTCCAAAATATATCACCAAAATCCAATCCATTCTTAATGATGGATCCAAAATACATCAACAGAACACACTCCGTTCTTACTGATGGCTCCAAGATATATCACCCGATAACGCTGCATTCTTAATGATGGGTCCAAAATATATCATCAGAACATACTCCATTCTTAATGATGGGTCCTAAATACATCACCAATGCAGACTCCATTCATCATGATGGGTCCAAAATACATCACCAGAAACCACTCCATTCTTAATGATGGGTCCGAAATACATCACCAAAACACACTCCATTCTTAATGATGGGTCCAAAATATATCACCAAAATACAATCCATTCTGAATGATGAATCCAAAATACATCAACAGAACACACTCCATTCTTAATGATCCTTCCAAAATATATCACCAGATCACAATCCATTCTTAATGATGGGTCCAAAAATATCACCAGAACCCACTACATTCTTCATGATGAGTCCGAAATATGTCACCATAACACACTCCATTCTTAATGATGGGTCCAAAATATATCACCATAACACAATCCATTCTAAATGATGGATCCAAAGTACATCTACAGAACACATTCCATTCTTCATGATGGTTCCAAAATATATCACCAGAACACAATCCATTCTTAATGATGGGTCCAAAATACATCAACTGAACACACTCAATTCTTAATGATGTGTCCGAAATATGTCACCAGAACACAATCCATTCTTAATGATGGGTCCAAAATATATCATCAGAACACACTACATTCTTAATGATGGGTCCAAAATACATCACCAAAACACACTCCATTCTTAATGATGAATCCGAAATATATCACCAGAACACATTCCAGTCTTGATGATGAATCCAAAATATATCACCAGAAAACACTCCATTCTTAATGATGGGTTCAAAATATATCACCAGAACACACTCCATTCTTAGTGATCGATCCAAAACATATCACCAAAACACACTCCATTCTTCATGATGAGACCAAAATATATCACCATAACACACTGCATTCTTAATGGTTGGTCCAAAATACATCACCAAAACACATTCCATTCTTAATGATGGGTGCAAAATACATAACCAGAACACACTCCTTTCTTAATGATGGATGCAAAATATATCAGCAGAACAAACTCCAATCTTAATGATGAATCCAAAATACATCACCAGAACACACTCCATTCTTAATGATGAATCCAAAATATATCACCAGAACACACTCCAGTCTTGATGATGAATCCAAAATATATCACCAGAACACACTCCATTCTTAATGATGAATCCAAAATATATCACCAGAACACACTCCATTCTTAATGATGGGTCCAAAATACATCACCATAACACAATCCATTCTTAATGATGGATCCAAAATACATCTACAGAACACACTCCATTCCTAAATATGCTTCCAAAATATATCACCATAACACAATCCATTCTTAATGATACGTCCAAAATATATCATCAGAACACACTCCATTCTTAATGATGGGTCCAAAATACATCACCAATGCAGACTCCATTCATCATGATGGGTCCAAAATACATCACCAGAACACACTGCATTGTTAATGATGGGTCCAAATGTATCACCAGAACATACTCCAGTCTTAATGATGGGCCCAAAATATATCACCAGAACCCACTCCATTCTTAATGATGGGTCCGAAATACATCACCAAATCACACACCATTCTTCATGATGGGTCCAAAATATATCACCAAAATACAATCCATTCTAAATGATGAATCCAAAATAAATCAACAGAACACACTCCATTCTTAATGATGCTTCCAAAATATATCAGCAGAACACACTCCATTCTTCATGATGAGTCCGAAATATGTCACCATAATACACTCCATTCTTAATGATGGGTCCAAAATATATCACCATAACACAATACATTCTAAATGATGAATCCAAAATACATCTACAGAACGCACTCCATTCTTAATGATGGGTCCGAAATACATCACCAGAACCCACTCCATTCTTAATGATGAATCCAAAATATATCACCAAAACACACTCCATTCTTCATGATGGGTCCAAAATATATCACCAAAATACAATCCATTCTAAATGATGGATCCAAAATACATTAACAGAACACACTCCATTCTTACTGATGGCTCCAAGATATATCACCCAAACACGCTGCATTCTTAATGATGGGTCCAAAATATATCACCAAAACACACACCATTCTTAATGATGGGTCCAAAAAAAATCACCAAAATACAATCCATTCTTAATGATGGATCCAAAATACATCAACAGAACACACTCCGTTCTTACTGATGGCTCCAAGATATATCACCCAAACACACCCCATTCTTAATGATGGGTCCAAAATATATCACCAAACTACAATCCATTCTAAATGATGGATCCAAAATACTTCAACAGAACACATTCCGTTCTTACTAATGGCTCCAAGATATATCACCCAAACACACTCCATTCTTAATGATGGGTCCAAAATACATCACCAGAACACAGTCCATTCTTAATGATGGGTCCAAAATACATCACCATAACACAATCCATTCTTAATGATGGATCCAAAATACATCTACAGAACACACTCCATTCCTAAATATTCTTCCAAAATATATCACCATAACACAATCCATTCTTAATGATACGTCCAAAATATATCATCAGAACACACTCCATTCTTAATGATGGGTCCAAAATACATCACCAATGCAGACTCCATTCATCATGATGGGTCCAAAATACATCACCAGAACACACTGCATTGTTAATGATGGGTCCAAATGTATCACCAGAACATACTCCAGTCTTAATGATGGGCCCAAAATATATCACCAGAACCCACTCCATTCTTAATGATGGGTCCGAAATACATCACCAAATCACACTCCATTCTTCATGATGGGTCCAAAATATATCACCAAAATACAATCCATTCTAAATGATGAATCCAAAATACATCAACAGAACACACTCCATTCTTAATGATGCTTCCAAAATATATCAGCAGAACACACTCCATTCTTCATGATGAGTCCGAAATATGTCACCATAATACACTCCATTCTTAATGATGGGTCCAAAATATATCACCATAACACAATACATTCTAAATGATGGATCCAAAATACATCTACAGAACACACTCCATTCTTAATGATGGGTCCGAAATACATCACCAGAACACACTCCATTCTTAATGATGCTTCCAAAATATATCAGCAGAACACAATCCATTCTTAATGATGGGTCCAAAAATATCACCAGAACACACTCCCTTCTTCATGATGAATCCGAAATATGTCACCATAACACACTCCATTCTTAATGATGGGTCCAAAATATATCACCATAACACAATCCATTCTAAATGATGGATCCAAAATACATCTACAGAACACAATCCATTCTTAATGATGGTTCCAAAATATATCATCAGAACACACTCCATTCTTAATGATGGGTCCAAAATTCATCACCAGAACACAATCCATTCTTCATGATGGGTCCAAAATACATCACCAGAACACACTGCATTGTTAATGATGGGTCAGAATGTATCACCAGAACACACTCCAGTCTTAATGTTGGGTCCAAAATATATCACCAGAACACAATCCATTCTTAATGATGGGTCCAAAATATATCACCAGAACCCACTCCATTCTTAATGATGAATCCAAAATATATCACCAAAACACACTCCATTCTTCGTGATGGGTCCAAGATATATCACCAAAGTACAATCCATTCTAAATGATGGATCCAAAATACATCAACAGAACACACTCCATTCTTACTGATGGCTCCAAGATATATCACACAATCACGCTGCATTCTTAATGATGGGTCCAAAATATATCACCAGAACACACTCCATTCTTAATGATGAATCCAAAATATATCACCAGAACACACTCCATTCTTGATGATGAATCCAAAATATATCACCAAAACACACTCCATTCTTAATGATGGGTCCAAAATACATCAGCAAAGCAGACTCCATTCTTCATGATGGGTCCAAATTACATCACCAGAACACACTGCATTGTTAATGATGGGTCCAAGTGTATCACCAGAACACACTCCATTCCTAAATATGGTTCCAAAATATATCACCATAATACAATCCATTCTTAATGATATGTCCAAAATATATCATCAGAATACACTCCATTCTTAATGATGGGTCCTAAATACATCACCAATGCAGACTCCATTCATCATGATGGGTCCAAAATACATCACCAGAACACACTGCATTGTTAATGATGGGTCCAAATGTATCACCAGAACATACTCCAGTCTTAATGATGGGCCCAAAATATATCACCAGACCACATTCCATTCTTAATGATGGGTCCAAAATATATCACCAGAACCCACTCCATTCTTAATGATGGGTCCGAAATACATCACCAAATCACACTCCATTCTTCATGATGGGTCCAAAATATATCACCAAAATACAATCCATTCTAAATGATGAATCCAAAATACATCAACAGAACACACTCCATTCTTAATGATGCTTCCAAAATATATCAGCAGAACACAATCCATTCTTAATGATGGGTCCAAAAATATCACCAGAACACACTCCATTCTTCATGATGAGTCCGAAATATGTCACCATAATACACTCCATTCTTCATGATGGGTCCAAAATATATCACCAAAATACAATCCATTCTAAATGATGAATCCAAAATACATCAACAGAACACACTCCATTCTTAATGATGCTTCCAAAATATATCAGCAGAACACACTCCATTCTTCATGATGAGTCCGAAATTTGTCACCATAATACACTCCATTCTTAATGATGGGTCCAAAATATATCACCATAACACAATACATTCTAAATGATGGATCCAAAATACATCTACAGAACGCACTCCATTCTTAATGATGGGTCCGAAATACATCACCAGAACACACTCCATTCTTAATGATGCTTCCAAAATATATCACCAGAACACAATCCATTCTTAATGATGGTTCCAAAATATATCATCAGAACACACTCCATTCTTAATGATGGGTCCAAAATACATCAACTGAACACACTCAATTCTTAATGATGTGTCCGAAATATGTCACCAGAACACAATCCATTCTTAATGATGTTTCCAAAATGTATCACCAGGACACACTCCTGTCTTAATGATGGGCCCAAAATATATCACCAGAACACAATCCATTCTTAATGATGGTTCCAAAATATATCACCAGAACATAATCCATTCTTAATGATGGGTCCAAAATACATCACCAGAACACACTTCATTCGTAATGATGGATACGAAATACATCACCAATACACACTCCATTCGTAAGGATGGGTCCAAAATACATCCCCAGAACACACTACATTCTTAATGATGGGTCCAAAATTCATCACCAGAACACAATCCATTCTTAATGATGGGTCCAAAATACATCACCAAAGCAGACTCCATTCTTCATGATGGGTCCAAAATACATCACCAGAACACACTGCATTGTTAATGATGGGTCAGAATGTATCACCAGAACACACTCCAGTCTTAATGTTGGGTCCAAAATATATCACCAGAACACAATCCATTCTTAATGATGGGTCCAAAATATATCACCAGAACCCACTCCATTCTTAATGATGAATCCAAAATATATCACCAAAACACACTCCATTCTTCGTGATGGGTCCAAGATATATCACCAAAGTACAATCCATTCTAAATGATGGTTCCAAAATACATCAACAGAACACAGTCCATTCTTACTGATGGCTCCAAGATATATCACCCAATCACGCTGCATTCTTAATGATGGGTCCAAAATATATCACCAGAACACACTCCATTCTTAATGATGAATCCAAAATATATCACCAGAACACACTCCATTCTTGATGATGAATCCAAAATATATCACCAAAACACACTCCATTCTTAATGATGGGTCCAAAATACATCAGCAAAGCAGACTCCATTCTTCATGATGGGTCCAAATTACATCACCAGAACACACTGCATTGTTAATGATGGGTCCAAGTGTATCACCAGAACACACTCCATTCCTAAATATGGTTCCAAAATATATCACCATAACACAATCCATTCTTAATGATATGTCCAAAATATATCATCAGAATACACTCCATTCTTAATGATGGGTCCTAAATACATCACCAATGCAGACTCCATTCATCATGATGGGTCCAAAATACATCACCAGAACACACTGCATTGTTAATGATGGGTCCAAATGTATCACCAGAACATACTCCAGTCTTAATGATGGGCCCAAAATATATCACCAGACCACATTCCATTCTTAATGATGGGTCCAAAATATATCACCAGAACCCACTCCATTCTTAATGATGGGTCCGAAATACATCACCAAATCACACTCCATTCTTCATGATGGGTCCAAAATATATCACCAAAATACAATCCATTCTAAATGATGAATCCAAAATATATCAACAGAACACACTCCATTCTTAATGATGCTTCCAAAATATATCAGCAGAACGCAATCCATTCTTAATGATGGGTCCAAAAATATCACCAGAACACACTCCATTCTTCATGATGAGTCCGAAATATGTCACCATAATACACTCCATTCTTCATGATGGGTCCAAAATATATCACCAAAATACAATCCATTCTAAATGATGAATCCAAAATACATCAACAGAACACACTCCATTCTTAATGATGCTTCCAAAATATATCAGCAGAACACACTCCATTCTTCATGATGAGTCCGAAATATGTCACCATAATACACTCCATTCTTAATGATGGGTCCAAAATATATCACCATAACACAATACATTCTAAATGATGGATCCAAAATACATCTACAGAACACACTCCATTCTTAATGATGGGTCCGAAATACATCACCAGAACCCACTCCATTCTTAATGATGAATCCAAAATATATCACCAAACTACAATCCATTCTAAATGATGGATCCAAAATACTTCAACAGAACACATTCCGTTCTTACTAATGGCTCCAAGATATATCACCCAAACACACTCCATTCTTCATGATGGGTCCAAAATATATCACCAAAATACAATCCATTCTAAATGATGGATCCAAAATACATTAACAGAACACACTCCATTCTTACTGATGGCTCCAAGATATATCACCCAAACACGCTGCATTCTTAATGATGGGTCCAAAATATATCACCAAAACACACACCATTCTTAATGATGGGTCCAAAAAAAATCACCAAAATACAATCCATTCTTAATGATGGATCCAAAATACATCAACAGAACACACTCCGTTCTTACTGATGGCTCCAAGATATATCACCCAAACACACCCCATTCTTAATGATGGGTCCAAAATATATCACCAAACTACAATCCATTCTAAATGATGGATCCAAAATACTTCAACAGAACACATTCCGTTCTTACTAATGGCTCCAAGATATATCACCCAAACACACTCCATTCTTAATGATGGGTCCAAAATACATCACCAGAACACAGTCCATTCTTAATGATGGGTCCAAAATACATCACCATAACACAATCCATTCTTAATGATGGATCCAAAATACATCTACAGAACACACTCCATTCCTAAATATTCTTCCAAAATATATCACCATAACACAATCCATTCTTAATGATACGTCCAAAATATATCATCAGAACACACTCCATTCTTAATGATGCGTCCAAAATACATCACCAATGCAGACTCCATTCATCATGATGGGTCCAAAATACATCACCAGAACACACTGCATTGTTAATGATGGGTCCAAATGTATCACCAGAACATACTCCAGTCTTAATGATGGGCCCAAAATATATCACCAGAACCCACTCCATTCTAAATGATGGGTCCGAAATACATCACCAAATCACACTCCATTCTTCATGATGGGTCCAAAATATATCACCAAAATACAATCCATTCTAAATGATGAATCCAAAATACATCAACAGAACACACTCCATTCTTAATGATGCTTCCAAAATATATCAGCAGAACACACTCCATTCTTCATGATGAGTCCGAAATATGTCACCATAATACACTCCATTCTTAATGATGGGTCCAAAATATATCACCATAACACAATACATTCTAAATGATGGATCCAAAATACATCTACAGAACACACTCCATTCTTAATGATGGGTCCGAAATACATCACCAGAACACACTCCATTCTTAATGATGCTTCCAAAATATATCAGCAGAACACAATCCATTCTTAATGATGGGTCCAAAAATATCACCAGAACACACTCCCTTCTTCATGATGAATCCGAAATATGTCACCATAACACACTCCATTCTTAATGATGGGTCCAAAATATATCACCATAACACAATCCATTCTAAATGATGGATCCAAAATACATCTACAGAACACAATCCATTCTTAATGATGGTTCCAAAATATATCATCAGAACACACTCCATTCTTAATGATGGGTCCAAAATTCATCACCAGAACACAATCCATTCTTCATGATGGGTCCAAAATACATCACCAGAACACACTGCATTGTTAATGATGGGTCAGAATGTATCACCAGAACACACTCCAGTCTTAATGTTGGGTCCAAAATATATCACCAGAACACAATCCATTCTTAATGATGGGTCCAAAATATATCACCAGAACCCACTCCATTCTTAATGATGAATCCAAAATATATCACCAAAACACACTCCATTCTTCGTGATGGGTCCAAGATATATCACCAAAGTACAATCCATTCTAAATGATGGTTCCAAAATACATCAACAGAACACACTCCATTCTTACTGATGGCTCCAAGATATATCACCCAATCACGCTGCATTCTTAATGATGGGTCCAAAATATATCACCAGAACACACTCCATTCTTAATGATGAATCCAAAATATATCACCAGAACACACTCCATTCTTGATGATGAATCCAAAATATATCACCAAAACACACTCCATTCTTAATGATGGGTCCAAAATACATCAGCAAAGCAGACTCCATTCTTCATGATGGGTCCAAATTACATCACCAGAACACACTGCATTGTTAATGATGGGTCCAAGTGTATCACCAGAACACACTCCATTCCTAAATATGGTTCCAAAATATATCACCATAATACAATCCATTCTTAATGATATGTCCAAAATATATCATCAGAATACACTCCATTCTTAATGATGGGTCCTAAATACATCACCAATGCAGACTCCATTCATCATGATGGGTCCAAAATACATCACCAGAACACACTGCATTGTTAATGATGGGTCCAAATGTATCACCAGAACATACTCCAGTCTTAATGATGGGCCCAAAATATATCACCAGACCACATTCCATTCTTAATGATGGGTCCAAAATATATCACCAGAACCCACTCCATTCTTAATGATGGGTCCGAAATACATCACCAAATCACACTCCATTCTTCATGATGGGTCCAAAATATATCACCAAAATACAATCCATTCTAAATGATGAATCCAAAATACATCAACCCGAACACACTCCATTCTTAATGATGCTTCCAAAATATATCAGCAGAACACAATCCATTCTTAATGATGGGTCCAAAAATATCACCAGAACACACTCCATTCTTCATGATGAGTCCGAAATATGTCACCATAATACACTCCATTCTTCATGATGGGTCCAAAATATATCACCAAAATACAATCCATTCTAAATGATGAATCCAAAATACATCAACAGAACACACTCCATTCTTAATGATGCTTCCAAAATATATCAGCAGAACACACTCCATTCTTCATGATGAGTCCGAAATATGTCACCATAATACACTCCATTCTTAATGATGGGTCCAAAATATATCACCATAACACAATACATTCTAAATGATGGATCCAAAATACATCTACAGAACGCACTCCATTCTTAATGATGGGTCCGAAATACATCACCAGAACACACTCCATTCTTAATGATGCTTCCAAAATATATCAGCAGAACACAATCCATTCTTAATGATGGGTCCAAAATATCACCAGAACACACTCCCTTCTTCATGATGAATCCGAAAATATGTCACCATAACACACTCCATTCTTAATGATGGGTCCAAAATATATCACCATAACACAATCCATTCTAATGATGGATCCAAAATACATCTACAGAACACATTCCATTCTTCATGATGTTTCCAAAATATATCACCAGAACACAATCCATTCTTAATGATGGTTCCAAAATATTCATCAGAACACACTCCATTCATAATGATGGGTCCAAAATACATCAACTGAACACACCCAATTCTTAATGATGTGTCCGAAATATGTCACCAGGACACACTCCTGTCTTAATGATGGGCCCAAAATATATCACCAGAACACACTCCATTCTTAATGATGGTTCCAAAATATATCACCAGAACACAATCCATTCTTAATGATGGTTCCAAAATATATCACCAGAACACAATCCATTCTTAATGATGGGTCCAAAATACATCACCAGAACACACTTCATTCGTAATGATGGATACGAAATACATCACCAATAGACACTCCATTCGTAAGGATGGGTCCAAAATACATCCCCAGAACACACTACATTCTTAATGATGGGTCCAAAATACATCACCAAAACACATTCCAGTCTTGATGATGGATCCAAAATACATCAACAGAACACACTCCGTTCTTACTGATGGGTCCAAAAATATATCACCAGAACCCACTCCATTCTTAATGATGGGTCCGGAAATACATCACCAAATCACACTCCATGTCTTCATGATGGGTCCAAAATATATCACCAAAATACAATCCATTCTAAATGATAAATCCAAAATACATCAACAGAACACACTCCATTCTTAATGATGCTTCCAAAATATATCAGCAGAACACACTCCATTCTTCATGATGAGTCCGAAATATGTCACCATAATACACTCCATTCTTAATGATGGGTCCAAAATATATCACCATAACACAATACATTCTAAATGATGGATCCAAAATACATCTACAGAACACACTCCATTCTTAAAGATGGGTCCGAAATACATCACCAGAACACACTCCATTCTTAATGATGCTTCCAAAATATTCAGCAGAACACAATCCATTCTTAATGATGGGTCCAAAAATATCACCAGAACACACTCCCTTCTTCATGATGAATCCGAAATATGTCACCATAACACACTCCATTCTTAATGATGGGTCCAAAATATATCACCATAACACAATCCATTCTAAATGATGGATCCAAAATACATCTACAGAACACAATCCATTCTTAATGATGGTTCCAAAATATATCATCAGAACACACTCCATTCTTAATGATGGGTCCAAAATTCATCACCAGAACACAATCCATTCTAAATGATGGATCCAAAATACATCTACAGAACACAATCCATTCTTAATGATGGTTCCAAAATATATCATCAGAACACACTCCATTCTTAATGATGGGTCCAAAATTCATCACCAGAACACAATCCATTCTTCATGATGGGTCCAAAATACATCACCAGAACACACTGCATTGTTAATGATGGGTCAGAATGTATCACCAGAACCACACTCCAGTCTTAATGTGGGTCCAAAATATATCACCAGAACACAATCCATTCTTAATGATGGGTCCAAAATACATCACCAGAACCCACTCCATTCTTAATGATGAATCCAAAATATATCACCAAAACACACTCCATTCTTAATGATGGGTCCAAAATACATCACCAAGACACACTCCATTCTTAATGATGGGTTCAAAATTCATACCAGAACACACTCCATTCTTAATGATGGCTCCAAAATACTATCAGCAGAATCAACGCTCCATTCTTAATGATGAATCCAAAATATATCACCAGAACACACTCCATTCTTAATGATGAATCCAAAATATATCACCAGAACACACTCCATTCTTAATGATGAATCCAAAATATATCACCAGAACACAATCCATTCTTAATGATGGGTCCAAAATACATCACCAGGACACACTCCATTCTTAATGATGGGTTCAAAATTCATCTCCAGAACACACTGCATTCTTAATGATGTGTCTAAAATATATCAGCAGAAAACAATCCACTCTTAATGATGTGTCCAAAATACATCACCAGAACACACTCCATTCTTAATGATGGATCCAAAATATATCACCAGAACACACTCCATTCTTAATGATGGGTCCAAAATATATCACCAAAACACACTCCATTCTTAATGATGGGTCCAAAATACATCACCAGAACACACTCCATTCTTAATGATGGTCCAAAATATATCACCAGAACACACTCCATTCTTAATGATGTCCAAAATACATCACCAGAACACACTCCATTCTTAATGATGGTCCAAAATATATCACCAGAACACAATCCATTCTTAATGATGGGTCAAAATACATCACCAGAACACACTCCATTCTTAATGATGGGTCCAAAATACATCACCAGAACACACTCCATTCTTAATGATGGGTCCAAAATACATCACCAGAACACACTCCATTCTTAATGATGGGTCCAAAATACATCACCAGAACACACTCCATTCTTAATGATGGATCAAAAGATATCACCAGAACATACACCATTCTTAATGATGGGTCCAAACTTCATCACCAGAACACACTCCATTCTTAATGAATGGCCCAAAATACATCACCAGAACACACTCCATTCTTAATGATGGGTCCAAAATATATTCATCAGACACACTACATTCTTAATGATGGGTCCAAAATACATCACCAAAACACACTCCATTCTTAATGATGAATCCGAAATATATCACCAGAACACACTCCATTCTTAGTGATGAATCCAAAATATATCACCAAAACACACTCCATTCTTAATGATGGTTCAAAATATATCACCAGAACACACTCCATTCTTAGTGATCGATCCAAAACATATCACCAAACACACTCCATTCTTCATGATGAGACCAAAATATATCACCATAACACACTGCATTCTTAATGGTTGGTCCCAAAATACATCACCAAAACACATTCCATTCTTAATGATGGGTCCAAAATACATAACCAGAAACACACTCCATTCTTAATGATGAATCCAAAATATATCAGCAGAAAAAAATCCATGCTTCATGATGAATCCAAAATACATCACCAGAACACACTCCATTCTTAATGATGAATCCTAAATATATCACCAGAACACACTCCATTCTTGATCATGAATCCAAAATATATCGCCAAAACACACTCCATTCTTAATGATGAATCCAAAATATATCACCAGAACACACTCCATTCTTAATGATGGGTCCAAAATACATCACCATAACACAATCCATTCTTAATGATGGATCCAAAATACATCTACAGAACACACTCCATTCATAAATATGCTTCCAAAATATATCACATAACACACTCCATTCTTAATGATACGTCCAAAATATATCATCAGAACACACTCCATTCTTAATGATGGGTCCAAAGGACATCACCAATGCAGACTCCATTCTTCATGATGGGTCCAAAATACATCACCAGAACACACTGCATTGTTAATGATGGGTCCAAATGTATCACCAGAACACACTCCAGCCTTAATGAATGGTCCAAAATATATCTCCAGAACCCTCTCCATTCTTAATGATGAATCCAAAATACATCACCAGAACACACTCCATTCTTAATGATGGGTCCAAAATATATCACCAAAATACAATCCATTCTAAATGATGAATCCAAAATACATCAACAGAACACACTCCATTCTTAATGATGCTTCCAAAATATATCAGCAGAACACACTCCATTCTTCATGATGAGTCCGAAATATGTCACCATAATACACTCCATTCTTAATGATGGGTCCAAAATATATCACCATAACACAATACATTCTAAATGATGGATCCAAAATACATCTACAGAACGCACTCCATTCTTAATGATGGGTCCGAAATACATCACCAGAACCCACTCCATTCTTAATGATGAATCCAAAATATATCACCAAAACACACTCCATTCTTCATGATGGGTCCAAAATATATCACCAAAATACAATCCATTCTAAATGATGGATCCAAAATACATTAACAGAACACACTCCATTCTTAATGATGGCTCCAAGATATATCACCCAAACACGCTGCATTCTTAATGATGGGTCCAAAATATATCACCAAAACACACTCCATTCTTAATGATGGGTCCAAAATACATCACCAGAACACACTCCATTCTTAATGATGGATCCAAAATATATCACCAGAACACACTCCATTCTTAATGATGAATCCAAAATATATCACCAAAACACGATCCATTCTTAATGATGGGTCCAAAATACATCACCAGAACACACTCCATTCTTAATGATGGGTCCAAAATACATCACCAGAACACACTCCATTCTTAGTGATCGGTCCAAAATATATCACCAAAACACACTCCATTCTTAATGATGGGTCAAAATATATCACCAGAACAAACACCATTCTTAATGAATGGCCCACAATACATCACCAGAACACACTCCATTCTTAATGATGGGTCCAAAATACATCACCAGAACAAACTCCATTCTTAATGATGGGTCCAAAATATATCACCATAACACAATCCATTCTTAATGATGGTCCAAAATACATCACCAGAACACACTCCATTCTTAATGATGGTCCAAAATACATCACCAGAACACACTCCATTCTTAATGATGGGTCCAAAATACATCACCAGAACACACTCCATTCTTAATGATGGGTCCAAAATACATCACCAGAACACACTCCATTCTTAATGATGGGTCCAAAATATATCACCAGAACACACTCCATTCTTAATGATGGGTCCAAAATACATCACCAGAACACACTCCATTCTTAATGATGGATCCAAAATATATCACCAGAACACACTCCATTCTTAATGATGGGTCCAAAATACATCACCAGAACACACTCCATTCTTAATGATGGGTCCAAAATACATCACCAGAACACACTCCATTCTTAATGATGGGTCCAAAATATATCACCAGAACACACTCCATTCTTAATGATGGGTCCAAAATATATCACCAGAACACACTCCATTCTTAATGATGGGTCCAAAATACATCACCAGAACACACTCCATTCTTAATGATGGGATCAAAATTCATCACCAGAACACACTCCATTCTTAATGATGGGTCCAAAATATATCAGCAGAAAACAATCCATTCTTAATGATGGGTCCAAAATTATCACCAATACACACTCCCTTCTTCATGATGAGTACGAAATATGTCACCATAACAAACTCCATTCTTAATGATGGGTCCAAAATATATCACCATAACACAATCCATTCTAAATGATGGATCCAAAATACATCTAAAGAAACAATCCATTCTTAATGATGGTTCCAAAATATATCATCAGAACACACTCCATTCTTAATGATGGGTCCAAAATTCATCACCAGAACACAATCCATTCTTCATGATGGGTCAAAATACTATCACCAGAACACATGCATTGTTAATGATGGGTCAAATGTATCACCAGAACACACTCCAGTCTTAATGTTTGGGTCAAATTATATCACCAGAACCCACAATCCATTCTTAATGATGGGTCCAAAATATATCACCAAGAACCACTCCATTCTTAATGATGATCCAAAGCATATCACAAAAACACACTCCATTCTTAATGACGGGTCCAAAATACATCACCAGAACACACTCCATTCTTAATGATGGATCCAAAATACATCACCAGAACACACTCCATTCTTAATGATGGGTCCAAAATACATAACCAGAACACACTCCATTCTTAATGATGGATTCAAAATATATCACCAGAACACACTCCATTCTTAATGAATGGCCCAAAATACATAACCAGAACACACTCCATTCTTAATGATGAATCCAAAATATATCACCAGAACACACTCCATTCTTAATGATGGGTCAAAATACATCACCGGCACACACTCCATTCTTAATGATGGGTCCAAAATACATCACCAGAACACACTCCATTCTTAATGATGAATCCAAAATACATCACCAGAACACAATCAATTTTTAATGATGGGTCCAAAATATATCACCAGAACACACTCCATTCTTAATGATGGGTCCAAAATACATCACCAGAACACACTCCATTCTTAATGATGGGTCCAAAATACATCACCAGAACACACTCCATTCTTAATGATGGGTCCGAAATACATCACCAGAACACACTCCATTCTTAATGATGGGTTCAAAATTCATCACCAGAACACACTCCATTCTTAATGATGGGTCCAAAATATATCAGCAGAAAACAATCCATTCTTAATGATGGGTCCAAAATACTTAACCAGAACACACTCCATTCTTAATGATGGGTCAAAATATATCACCAGAACACACTCCATTCTAATGATGGATCCAAAATACATCACAGAACACACTCATTCTTAATGATGGGTCCAAAATTATCACCAGAACACAATCCATTCTTAATGATGGAGTCCAAAATATATCACCAGAACACACTCCATTCTTAATGATGATCCAAAATATATCACCAGAACACAATCCATTCTTAATGATGGGTCCAAAATACATCACCAGACACACTCCATTCTTAATGATGGATCCAAAATACATCACCAGAACACACTCCATTCTTAATGATGGTTCCAAAATACATCACCAGAACACACTCCATTCTTAATGATGGGTCCAAAATACATCACCAGAACACACTCCATTCTTAATGATGAATCCAAAATATATCACCAGAAAACACTCCATTCTTGTGGGTCCAAAATACATCACCAGAACACACTCCATTCTTAATGATGGTCCAAAATACATCACCAGAACACACTCCATTCTTAATGATGGGTCCAAAATACATCACCAGGACACACTCCATTCTTAATGATGGGTCCAAAATACATCACCAGAACACACTCCATTCTTAATGATGGGTCCAAAATATATCACCAGAAAACAATCCATTCTTAATGATGGGTCCAAAATACATCACCAGAACACACTCCATTCTTAATGATGGGTTCAAAATTCATCTCCAGAACACACTCCATTCTTAATGATGAATCCAAAATATATCACCAGAACACACTCCATTCTTGATCATGAATCCAAAATATATCACCAAAGCACACTCCATTCTTAATGATGGGTCAAAATATATCACCAGAACAAACACCATTCTTAATGAATGGCCCACAATACATCACCAGAACACACTCCATTCTTAATGATGGGTCCAAAATATATCACCAGAACACACACCATTCTTAATGATGGGTCCAAAATTCATCACCAGAACACAATCCATTCTTAATGATGGGTCCAAAATACATCACCAGTACACACTCCATTCTTAATGATGGTCCAAAATACATCACCAAACACACTCCATTCTTAATGATGGGTCCAAAATACATCACCAGAACACACTCCATTCTTAATGATGGGTCCAAAATACATCACCAGAACACACTCCATTCTTAATGATGGGTCCAAAATACATCACCAGAACACACTCCATTCTTAATGATGGGTCCAAAATACATCACCAGAACACACTCCATTCTTAATGAGTCCAAAATACATCACCAGAACACACTCCATTCTTAATGATGGTCCAAAATAAATCAGCCAGAACACACTCCATTCTTAATGATGAGTCGAAAATAGTCACATAACACCTCCATTCTTAATGATGGGTCCAAAATATATCACCATAACACAATCCATTCTAAATGATGGTTCCAAAATACATCACCGGAGCACACTCCATTCTTACTGATGGATCCAAGATATATCACCAGAACACACTCATTCTTAATGATGGGTCCAAAATATATCAGCCAGAACACAATCCATTCTTATATGAGGTTCCAAAATATATCACCAGAACACACTCCATTCTTCTTGATGGATTCCACGAATATGCACCAAAACACACTCCATTCTTAAGATGGGTCCAAAATACTATCACAATAACACACTCCATTCTTAATGATGGATCCAAAATACATCACCAGAACACACTTCCTTCGTATGATGTATCCAAATAGTATCACCAGAACACACTCCATTCTTAATGATGGGTCCAAAATACATCACCAAAGCAGACTCCATTCTTCATGATGTGTCCAAAATACATCACCGGAACACACTCCATTCTTAATGATGGGTCCAAAATTCATCACCAGAACACAATCCATTCTTAATGATGGGTCCAAAATACATCACCAGATCACACTCCATTCTTAATGATGGGTCCAAAATACATCACCAGAACACACTCCATTCTTAATGATGGGTCCAAAATACATCACAAGGACACACTCCATTCTTAATGATGGGTCCTGTGTTCATCACCAGAACACAATCCATTCTTAATGATGGGTCCAAAATACATCACCAGGACACATTCCATTCTTAATGATGGGTCCAAAATACATCACCGGAACACACTCCATTCTTAATGATGGGTTCAAAATACATCACCAGAACACACTCCATTCTAATGATGGTCCAAAATACATCAGCCAGAACACACTCCATTCTTAATGATGGGTCCAAAATACATCACCAGGAACAACACTCCATTCTTAATGATGGATCCAAAATCATCACCAGAACACACTCCATTCTTAATGATGGGTCCAAAATACATCACAAGGACACACTCCATTCTTAATGATGGATCCAAAATACATCACCAGAACACACTCCATTCTTAATGATGGGTCCAAAACACATCACCAGAACACACTCCATTCTTAATGAATGGCCCAAAATATATCTCCGGAACACACTCCATTCTTAATGATGGGTCCAAAATACATCACCAGAACACACTCCATTCTTAATATCGGTCCAAAACATATCACGAAAACACACTCCATTCTTAATGAATGGTCCAAAATACATCACCAGAACACACTCCATTCTTAATGATGGGTCCAAAATACATCACCAGAACACACTCCATTCTTAATGATGGGTCCAAAATATATCACCAGAACACACTCCATTCTTAATGATGGATCCAAAATACATCACCAGAACACACTCCATTCTTAATGAATGGCCCAAAATACATCAGCAGAACACACTCTATTCTTAATGATTGGCCCAAAATACATCACCGAAACAGACTCCATTCTTAATGATGGGTCCAAAATACATCACCAGAACACACTCCATTCTTAATGATGGGTCCAAAATACATCACCAGAACACACTCCATTCTTAATGATGGGTCCAAAATATATCACCCAAGCACACTCCATTCTTAATGATGGTCCAAAATACATCACCAAACACAATCCATTCTTAATGATGGTCCAAAATACATCACCAGAACACACTCCATTCTTAATGATGGTCCAAAATACATCACCAGAACACACTCCATTCTTAATGATGGGTCCAAAATACATCACCAGAACACACTCCATTCTTAATGATGGGTCCAAAATACATCACCAGAACACACTCCATTCTTAATGATGGTCCAAAATACATCACCAGAACACACTCCATTCTTAATGATGGTCCAAAATACATCACCAGAACACACTCCATTCTTAATGATGGTCCAAAATATATCACCAGAACACACTCCATTCTTAATGATGGTCCAAAATACATCACCAGAACACACTCCATTCTTAATGATGGTTCCAAAATACATCACCAGAACACACTCCATTCTTAATGATGGGTCCAAAATATATCACCAGAACACACTCCATTCTTAATGATGGGTCCAAATGTCATCACCAGAACACACTCCATTCTTAATGATGGATCCAAAATACATCACCAGATACACATCCATTCTTAATGATGATCCAAAATACATCACAGAACACACTCCATCTTAATGATGGGTCCAAAATACATCACCAGAACACACTCCATTCTTATGATGGGTCCAAAATATATCACCAAACACACTCCATTCTTCATGATGGTCCAAAATACATCACCGGAACACACTCCATTCTTAATGATAGGTCCAAAATATCTCACCAGAACATACACCATTCTTAATGATGGGTCCAAAGTTCATCACCAGAACACAATCCATTTTTAATAATGGGTCCAAAATACATCACCAGGACACACTCCAGTCTTAATGATGGGTTCAAAATACATCACCAGAACACACTCCATTCTTAGTGATCGGTCCAAAACATATCACGCACACACTCCATTCTTATATGATGGGTCCAAAATACATCACCAAACACCCCTCCATTCTTAATGATGAATCCGAAAATATATCCACCAGAACACACTCCATTCTTAGTGATCGATCCAAAACATAATCACCAAAAACACACTCCATTCTTCATGATGAGACCAAAATAATATCACCGAAACACACTGGCATCTTAATGGTTGGCCAAAAGACATCACCAAAACACATTTCCTTCTCTATGATGGGTGCAAAATTCATAACCAGAACACCACTCCTTTCTTATGATGAATGCAAAATATATCAGCAGAACAACTCCAATATTAATGATGAATCCAAAATTACATCACAGAAAACACTCCATTTCTTATGAGGAATCCAAAATATATCACCAGAACACACTCCAGTTTCTTGATGTTGAATCCAAAATATATCACCAGAAACACTGCCATTCTTAATGATGGAAACCCTAAATATATCACCAGAACACACTCATTCTTAATGATGGGTCCAAAATATATCACCAGAACACACTCCATTCTTAATGATGGATCCAAAAATACACTCACCAGAACACACTCCATTCTTAATGATGAATCCAAAATATATCACCAGAACACACTCCATTCTTAATGATGAATCCAAAATATATCACCGAACACAACTCCATTTCTTAATGATGAGGTCCAAAATATATCACCAATAACAGACTCCATTCTTAATGATGGGTCCAAAATACATCACCAGAACACACTGCATTCTTAATGATGGCGTCCAAAATATATCACCAGAACAACTCCATTCTTAATGATGGGTCCAAAATACATCACCAGAACACACTCCATTCTTAATGATGGTTCCAAAATATATCACCAGAACCACTCCATTCTTAATGATGGGATCCAAAATACATCACCAAAACACACTCCATTCTTAATGATGGGTCCAAAAATACATCACAGAACACACTCCATTTCTTATGATGGGTCCAAAATACATAACCAGAACACACTCCTTTCTTAATGATGGATACAAAATACATCACCAGAACACACTCCATTCTTAATGATGAATCCAAAATATATCACCAGAACACACTCCAGTCTTGATGATGAATCCAAAATATATCACCAGAACACACTCCATTCTTAATGAATGGTCCAAAATACATCCCCAGGACACACTCCATTCTTAATGATGGGTCCAAAATATATCACCAGAACACACTCCATTCTTAATGATGGTCCAAAATACATCACCAGAACACACTCCATTCTTAATGATGGTCCAAAATACATCACCAGAACACACTCCATTCTTAATGATGGGTCCAAAATACATCACCAGAACACACTCCATTCTTAATGATGGTCCAAAATACATCACCAGAACACACTCCATTCTTAATGATGGGTCCAAAATACATCACCAGAACACACTCCATTCTTAATGATGGGTCCAAAATACATCACCAGAACACACTCCCATTCTTAATGAAGGTCCAAAAATACATTCAGCATAACACACTTCCATTCTAATGATGGATCCAGAATACATCTACCAGAACACACTCCATTCTTAATGATGGAATCCGAAATACTAACAGCAGACACACTCCAATCTTAATGATGCATCCAAAATACATCACCAGAACACACTCCATTTCTTAATGATGAATCCAAAATACATCAGCAGAAAAAAATCCATTCTTCATGATGAATCCAAAATACATCAGCAGAACACAGTCCATTCTTAATGATGAATCCAATATGTATCAGCAGAAACACAATCCAATCTTAATGATGATCCAAAATACATTCACCAGACACACACTCCTTTCTTAATGAATGGTTCCAAAATATATCACTCAGAGCACACTGCCATTCTTAATGATGGCGTCCCCAAAATTCATCACCAGAACACACTCCATTCTTCATGATGGATACAAAATACTCACCAGAACACACTTCATTGCTTAATGATGGTCCCAGAATACGTATCACCAGAACACACTCCATTCTTAATGATGGGTCCAAAATACATCACCAGAACACACCACATTCTTAATGATGGGTCCAAAATACATCACCAGAACACACTCCATTCTTAATGATGGGTCCAAAATATATCACCAGAACACACTCCATTCTTAATGATGGGTCCAAAATTCATCACCAGAACACACTCCATTCTTAATGATGCATTAAGATACATCAGCAGAACACACTCCATTCTTAATTATGGGTCAAAATATATCACCAGAACAAACACCATTCTTAATGATGGATCCAAAATACATCAGCAGAACACACTCCATTCTTAATGATGGTCCAAAATACATCATCAGAACACACTCCATTCTTAATGATGGGTCCAAAATACATCACCAGAACACACTCCATTCTTAATGATGGGTCCAAAATACATCACCAGAACACACTCCATTCTTAATGATGGTCCAAAATACATCACCAGAACACACTCCATTCTTAATGATGGGTCCAAAATACATCACAAGAACACACTCCATTCTTACTGATGGCTCCAAGATATATCACCCAAACACACTCCATTCTTAATGATGGGTCCAAAATATATCACCAGAACACACTCCATTCTTAATGATGGTCCAAAATGTATCACCAGAACGCAATCCATTCTTAATGATGCGTCCAAAATATATCACCAGAACCCACTCCATTCTTAATGATGGGTCCGAAATACATCACCAGAACACACTCCATTCTTAATGATGGGTCCAAAATACATCACCAGAACACACTCCATTCTTAATGATGGGTCCAAAATACATCACCAGAACACACTCCATTCTTAATGATGGGTTCAAAATTCATCACCAGAACACACTCCATTCTTAATGATGGGTCCAAAATATATCACCAGAACAAACACCATTCTTAATGATGGGTCCAAAATACATCACCAGAACACACTCCATTCTTAATGATGGTCCAAAATATATCACCAGAACACACTCCATTCTTAATGATGGGTCCAAAATACATCACCAGAACACACTCCATTCTTAATGATGGGTCCAAAATACATCACCAGAACACACTCCATTCTTAATGATGGGACCAAAACACATCACCAGGACACACTCCATTCTTAATGATGGGTCCAAAATTCATCACCAGAACACACTCCATTCTTAATGAATCCAAAATACATCACCAGAACACACTCCATTCTTAATGATGGGTCCAAAATACATCACCAGAACACACTCCATTCTTAATGATGGGTCAAAATATATCACCAGAACAAACACCATTCTTAATGATGGGTCCAAAATTCATCACCAGAACACACTCCATTCTTAATGATGGGTCCAAAATACATCACCAGAACACACTCCATTCTTAATGATGGGTCCAAAATACATCACCAGAACACACTCCATTCTTAATGATGGGTCCAAAATACATCACCAGAACACACTCCATTCTTAATGATGGGTCCAAAATACATCACCAGAACACACTCCATTCTTAATGATGGGTCCAAAATACATCACCAGAACACACTCCATTCTTAATGATGGTCCAAAATACATCACCAGAACACACTCCATTCTTAATGATGGGTCCAAAATACATCACCAGAACAAACTCCATTCTTAATGATGGGTCCAAAATACATCACCAGAACACACTCCATTCTTAATGATGGGTCCAAAATATATCACCAGAACACACTCCATTCTTAATGATGGGTCCAAAATACATCACCAGAACACACTCCATTCTTAATGATGGTCCAAAATACATCACCAGAACACACTCCATTCTTAATGATGGTCCAAAATACATCACCAAAACACACTCCATTCTTAATGATGGGTCCAAAATACATCACCAGAACACACTCCATTCTTAATGATGGGTCCAAAATACATCACCAGAACACACTCCATTCTTAATGATGGTCCAAAATATATCACCAGAACACACTCCATTCTTAATGATGGTCCAAAATACATCACCAGAACACACTCCATTCTTAATGATGGGTCCAAAATACATCACCAGAACACACTCCATTCTTAATGATGGTCCAAAATACATCACCAGAACACACTCCATTCTTAATGATGGGTCCAAAATACATCACCAGAACACACTCCATTCTTAATGATGGTCCAAAATACATCACCAGAACACACTCCATTCTTAATGATGGGTCCAAAATACATCACCAGAACACACTCCATTCTTAATGATGGGTCCAAAATACATCACCAGAACACACTCCATTCTTAATGATGGTCCAAAATACATCACCAGAACACACTCCATTCTTAATGATGGGTCCAAAATACATCACCAGAACACACTCCATTCTTAATGATGGGTCCAAAATACATCACCAGAACACACTCCATTCTTAATGATGGGTCCAAAATACATCACCAGAACACACTCCATTCTTAATGATGGTCCAAAATACATCACCAGAACACACTCCATTCTTAATGATGGGTCCAAAACACTATCACAAACACAGGCCACTCCATTCTTCATGATGGTCCAAATATCATCACCAGAACAGCACTACATTCTTGATGATGAATCCCAAAATACTATCACCCAGAACACACTCCGTTCTTAATGATGGGTTCAAAATTACATCCCCAGGACACCTACACTCCATTCTTAATATCGGTCCAAAAACTATATCACCAAAATACGCTCCATTCTTAATGAAGGGTCCAAAATACATCAGCAGAACACAATCCATTATTGATGATGAATCCAAAATATATCACTAGAACACACTCCATTCTTACTGATGGGTCAAAATACATCACCGGCACACACTCCATTCTTAATGCTGGATCCAAAATACATAGCACAAAACAGCACTCCTATTCTTAATGATGGTCCTAAAAGTACATTCAGCCGAACACAACTGCCATTCTTAATGATGGGTCCAAAAGATACATCACCAGAACACACTCCATTCTGAATGATGGGGTCCAAAATACATCACAAGGACACACTCTATTCTTAATGACGGGTCCAAAATACATCACCAGAACACACTCCATTCTTAATGATGGTCCAAAATACATCACCAAACACACTCCATTCTTAATGATGGTCCAAAATACATCACCAGAACACACTCCATTCTTAATGATGGGTCCAAAATACATCACCAGAACACACTCCATTCTTAATGATGGTCCAAAATATATCACCAGAACACACTCCATTCTTAATGATGGGTCCAAAATACATCACCAGAACACACTCCATTCTTAATGATGGGTCCAAAATACATCACCAGAACACACTCCATTCTTAATGATGGGTCCAAAATACATCACCAAACACACTCCATTCTTAATGATGGGTCCAAAATACATCACCGGGACACGCTCCATTCTTAATGATAGGTCCAAAATACATCACCAGAACACACTCCATTTTTAATGATGGGTCCAAAATACATCACCAGGACACACTCCAGTCTTAATGATGGGTTCAAAATACATCACCAGAACACACTCCATTCTTAGTGATGAATCCCAAAATACTGTCAGCCAGAATCAAACTCAAGTCTTAATGATGAATCCAAAATACTCCCACACACACTCCATTCTTTAATGATGAATCCAAAATTATATCAACCAAAACAGACTCATTTCGTCAATGAAGGGTCCAAAGTATATCACCAGAACACACTGCATTCTTAATGATGGTCCAAAATATATCACCAGAACACACTCCATTCTTAATCATGGGTCCAAAATACATCACCAGGACACACTCCATTCTTAATGATGGGTCCAAAATATTTCACCAGAAAACAATCCATTCTTAATGATGGGTCCAAAATACATAACCAGAACACACTCCATTCTTAATGATGGATACAAAATTTTTCCCAGAACACAATCCATTCTTAATGAGGGTCCAATACATCATCAGGAACACTTTTCACAATCGTAATGATGGCTAAACAAAAACATTCACCATACACACTCCATTCTTAATGAATGGCCCAAAATACATCACCAGAACACACTCATTATTAATGATGGGATCCAAAATATATCACCAGAACACACTCCATTCTTAATGATGGATCCAAAATACTATCACCAGAACACACTCCATTCTTAATGATGGGTCCAAAATATATCACCAGAACACAATCCATTCTTAATGAGGGTTCCAAAATATCATCACCAGAACACAATCCATTCTTAATGATTAGTCCAAAATAGATCACCAGAACACACTTCATTCTTAATGATGGATACAAAATACATCACCAATACACACTCCATTCTTAATGATGGATCCAAAATATATCACCAGAACACACTACGTTCTTAATGATGGGTTCAAAATAGATCACCAGAACACACTCATTCCGAATGATGGAACCAAAATACATCATCAGAGCACCCTCCATTCTTAATGATGGGTCCAAAATACATCACCAGAACACACTCCATTCTTAATGATGGGTCAAAATATATCACCAGAACAAACACCATTCTTAATGATGGGTTCAAAATTCATCACCAGAACACACTCCATTCTTAATGAATGGCCCAAAATAAATCACCAGAACACACTCCATTCTTAATGATGGGTCCAAAATACATCACCAGAACAAACTCCATTCTTAATGATGAATGCAAAATACATCACAAGAACACACTCCATTCTTAATGATGGTCCAAAATACATCACCAGAACACACTCCATTCTTAATGATGGGTCCAAAATACATCACCAGAACACACTCCATTCTTAATGATGGGTCCAAAATACATCACCAGAACACACTCCATTCTTAATGATGGGTCCAAAATACATCACCAGAACACACTCCATTCTTAATGATGGGTCCAAAATATCACCAAACACACTCCATTCTTAATGATGGTCCAAAATACATCACCAGAACACACTCCATTCTTAATGATGGTCCAAAATACATCACCAGAACACACTCCATTCTTAATGATGGGTCCAAAATACATCACCAGAACACACTCCATTCTTAATGATGGGTCCAAAATATATCACCAGAACACACTCCATTCTTAATGATGGGTCCAAAATACATCACCAGAACACACTCCATTCTTAATGATGGGTCCAAAATACATCACCAGAACACACTCCATTCTTAATGATGGTCCAAAATACATCACCAGAACACACTCCATTCTTAATGATGGGTCCAAAATACATCACCAGAACACACTCCATTCTTAATGATGGGTCCAAAATACATCACCAGAACACACTCCATTCTTAATGATGGTCCAAAATACATCACCAGAACACACTCCATTCTTAACGAATGGTCCAAAATACATCAGCAGAACACACTCCATTCTTAATGATGGGTCCAAAATACATCACCAGAACACACTCCATTCTTAATGATGGGTCCAAAATACATCACCAGAACACACTCCATTCTTAATGATGGGTCCAAAATACATCACCAGAACACACTCCATTCTTAATGATGGGTCCAAAATACATCACCAGAACACACTCCATTCTTAATGATGGGTCCAAAATATATCACCAAAATACAATCCATTCTAAATGATGGATCCAAAATACAGTCACCATTACACACTCCATTCTTAATTGATGGTCCGAAATACAATCACCAAAACACTACTCATTTTATGATCCTGGTCTCAAATACATCACCAGAACCACACTCCATTCTTAATGATGGATCCAAATTTTCATCAGCCAGACACAACTCCAATCTTAATGTTGATCCACAATACCATCACCAGATCACACTCCATTCTTAATGATTGGTTCCAAATACAATCACCAGAACACACTCCATTCTTGAATGATGGATCCAAAATATATCACCAAGTACAACACTCCAGTCTTTAATGAATGGATCCAAATACATCACGCAGAACACACTCCATTCCTTAATGATGGGTTCCAAATATCTCACCAGAACCCACTCCAGTCTTAATTGATGGAATTCGAAATACTATCACCAAATCAGCACTCCATTCTTCATGATGGGTCCAAAATACATCACCAGAACACACTCCATTCTTAATGATGGATCCAAAATACATCACCAGAACACACTCCATTCTTAATGATGGGTCCAAAATACATCACCAGAACACACTCCATTCTTAATGATGGGTCCAAAATACATCACCAGAACACACTCCATTCTTAATGATAGGTCCAAAATACATCACCAGAACACACTCCATTCTTAATGATGGTCCAAAATACATCACCAGAACACACTCCATTCTTAATGATGGTCCAAAATATCACCAGAACACACTCCATTCTTAATGATGGGTCCAAAATACATCACCAGAACACACTCCATTCTTAATGATGGGTCCAAAATACATCACCAGAACACACTCCATTCTTAATGATGGGTCCAAAATACATCACCAGAACACACTCCATTCTTAATGATGGGTCCAAAATACATCACCAGAACACACTCCATTCTTAATGATGGGTCCAAAATATATCACCAGAACACACTCCATTCTTAATGATGGGTCCAAAATACATCACCAGAACACACTCCATTCTTAATGATGGTCCAAAATACATCACCAGAACACACTCCATTCTTAATGATGGGTCCAAAATACATCACCAGAACACACTCCATTCTTAATGATGGTCCAAAATACATCACCAAACACACTCCATTCTTAATGATGGTCCAAAATACATCACCAGAACACACTCCATTCTTAATGATGGGTCCAAAATACATCACCAGAACACACTCCATTCTTAATGATGGGTCCAAAATATATCACCAGAACACACTCCATTCTTAATGATGGGTCCAAAATACATCACCAGAACACACTCCATTCTTAATGATGGGTCCAAAATACATCACCAGAACACACTCCATTCTTAATGATGGGTCCAAAATACATCACCAGAACACACTCCATTCTTAATGATGGGTCCAAAATACATCACCAGAACACACTCCATTCTTAATGATGGTCCAAAATACATCACCAGAACACACTCCATTCTTAATGATGGGTCCAAAATACATCACCAGAACACACTCCATTCTTAATGATGGTCCAAAATACATCACCAGAACACACTCCATTCTTAATGATGGTCCAAAATACATCACCAGAACACACTCCATTCTTAATGATGGGTCCAAAATACATCACCAGAACACACTCCATTCTTAATGATGGTCCAAAATACATCACCAGAACACACTCCATTCTTAATGATGGGTCCAAAATACATCACCAGAACACACTCCATTCTTAATGATGGGTCCAAAATACATCACCAGAACACACTCCATTCTTAATGATGGTCCAAAATACATCACCAGAACACACTCCATTCTTAATGATGGTCCAAAATACATCACCAGAACACACTCCATTCTTAATGATGGTCCAAAATACATCACCAGAACACACTCCATTCTTAATGATGGGTCCAAAATACATCACCAGAACACACTCCATTCTTAATGATGGTCCAAAATACATCACCAGAACACACTCCATTCTTAATGATGGGTCCAAAATACATCACCAGAACACACTCCATTCTTAATGATGGGTCCAAAATACATCACCAGAACACACTCCATTCTTAATGATGGGTCCAAAATATATCACCAGAACACACTCCATTCTTAATGATGGTCCAAAATACATCACCAGAACACACTCCATTCTTAATGATGGGTCCAAAATACATCACCAGAACACACTCCATTCTTAATGATGGGTCCAAAATACATCACCAGAACACACTCCATTCTTAATGATGGGTCCAAAATACATCACCAGAACACACTCCATTCTTAATGATGGGTCCAAAATACATCACCAGAACACACTCCATTCTTAATGATGGGTCCAAAATACATCACCAGAACACACTCCATTCTTAATGATGGGTCCAAAATACATCACCAGAACACACTCCATTCTTAATGATGGGTCCAAAATACATCACCAGAACACACTCCATTCTTAATGATGGGTCCAAAATATATCACCAGAACACACATCCATTCTAATGATGTTCCAAAATATATCAGCAGAACACACTCCATTCTAAAGATGGTCCTAAATTCATCACCAGAACACACTCCCTTCTTAATGATGTCCAAAATTATCACGCAGAACACACTCCATTCTTAATGATGGGTCCAAAATATATCACCAGAACACAATTCCATTCTTAATGATGGATCCAAAATACAGTCACCAGAACACACTCCATTCTTAATGATGAGTCCAAAATTCATCACCAGGACACAATCCATTCTTAATGATTGATCCAAAATACATCACCAGAACACACTCTTTCTTAATGATGGTCCAAAATATATCACAGAACACACTCCATTCTTAATGATGGAATCCAAAATACATCACCAGAACACAATCCATTCTTAAGATGGGTCCAAAATACATCACCAGAACACACTTCCAATCTTAATGATGGAATCCAGAAATATATCACCAGAAACACACTCCATTCTTAATGATGGTTCCAAAATATATCACCTGAAACAATCCATTCTAAATGATGGGATCCAAATACTATCATACCAGATCACCTCCATTCTCTTAATGATGCTTCCCAAACTGTATATCACCCAAAAACACACTCCATTCTTAATGATGGGTCAAAAATATATCACCAATGTCCATTCCATTCTAAATGATGGATCCAAAATTGACTCCCAACCAGACACAGCTCCATTGTTAATGACTGGTCCAAGATTACTTTCACACAGTACACGCTGCATTTCTTAATGATGGGTCCAAAATACTATCACCGAACACACTCCAGTTCTTAATGAGAGGATCCAAAATAATCACCAGAACACACACCATTCTTGATGATGAATCCAAAGTATCATCACCAAAACACAATGCCATTTTACTGATGGGTCCAAAATACATCAGCCAAGACAGACATCCCATTCTTAATGGATGGGTCAAAATACATCACCAGAACACACTGCCATTGCTTAATGGATCGGGGTCCAGACAGTATCACCAGAACACACTCCATTCTTAATGATGGGTCCAAAATACATCACCAGAACACACTCCATTCTTAATGATGGGTCCAAAATACATCACCAGAACACACTCCATTCTTAATGATGGGTCCAAAATACATCACCAGAACACACTCCATTCTTAATGATGGGTCCAAAATATATCACCAGAACACACTCCATTCTTAATGATGGTCCAAAATACATCACCAGAACACACTCCATTCTTAATGATGGGTCCAAAATACATCACCAGAACACACTCCATTCTTAATGATGGGTCCAAAATACATCACCAGAACACACTCCATTCTTAATGATGGGTCCAAAATACATCACCAGAACACACTCCATTCTTAATGATGGGTCCAAAATACATCACCAGAACACACTCCATTCTTAATGATGGGTCCAAAATACATCACCAGAACACACTCCATTCTTAATGATGGGTCCAAAATACATCACCAGAACACACTCCATTCTTAATGATGGGTCCAAAATACATCACCAGAACACACTCCATTCTTAATGATGGGTCCAAAATACATCACCAGAACACACTCCATTCTTAATGATGGTCCAAAATACATCACCAGAACACACTCCATTCTTAATGATGGGTCCAAAATACATCACCAGAACACACTCCATTCTTAATGATGGTCCAAAATACATCACCAGAACACACTCCATTCTTAATGATGGGTCCAAAATACATCACCAGAACACACTCCATTCTTAATGATGGGTCCAAAATACATCACCAGAACACACTCCATTCTTAATGATGGGTCCAAAATACATCACCAGAACACACTCCATTCTTAATGATGGGTCCAAAATACATCACCAGAACACACTCCATTCTTAATGATGGTCCAAAATACATCACCAGAACACACTCCATTCTTAATGATGGTCCAAAATACATCACCAGAACACACTCCATTCTTAATGATGGTCCAAAATACATCACCAGAACACACTCCATTCTTAATGATGGGTCCAAAATACATCACCAGAACACACTCCATTCTTAATGATGGGTCCAAAATACATCACCAGAACACAATCCATTCTTAATGATGCGTCCATAATATATCACCAGAACCCACTCCATTCTTAATGAATGTTCCAAAATACATCACCAGAACACACTCCATTCGTGATGATGGGTCCAAAATACATCACCAGGGCACACTCCATTCTTAATGATGAATCCAAAATATATCAACAAAACAGACTCCATTTTGCATGGTGGGTCCAAAATACATCACCAGAACACACTCCATTCTTAATGATGGGTCCAAAATACATCACCAGAACACACTCCATTCTTAATGATGGGTCCAAAATACATCACCAGAACACACTCCATTCTTAATGATGGGTCCAAAATACATCACCAGAACACACTCCATTCTTAATGATGGTCCAAAATACATCACCAGAACACACTCCATTCTTAATGATGGGTCCAAAATACATCACCAGAACACACTCCATTCTTAATGATGGGTCCAAAATACATCACCAGAACACACTCCATTCTTAATGATGGTCCAAAATACATCACCAGAACACACTCCATTCTTAATGATGGGTCCAAAATACATCACCAGAACACACTCCATTCTTAATGATGGGTCCAAAATACATCACCAGAACACACTCCATTCTTAATGATGGTCCAAAATACATCACCAGAAACACTCCATTCTTAATGATGGTCCAAAATACATCACCAGAACACACTCCATTCTTAATGATGGGTCCAAAATACATCACCAGAACACACTCCATTCTTAATGATGGTCCAAAATACATCACCAGAACACACTCCATTCTTAATGATGGTCCAAAATACATCACCAGAACACACTCCATTCTTAATGATGGGTCCAAAATACATCACCAGAACACACTCCATTCTTAATGATGGTCCAAAATACATCACCAGAACACACTCCATTCTTAATGATGGGTCCAAAATACATCACCAGAACACACTCCATTCTTAATGATGGTCCAAAATACATCACCAGAACACACTCCATTCTTAATGATGGGTCCAAAATACATCACCAGAACACACTCCATTCTTAATGATGGGTCCAAAATACATCACCAGAACACACTCCATTCTTAATGATGGGTCCAAAATACATCACCAGAACACACTCCATTCTTAATGATGGGTCCAAAATACATCACCAGAACACACTCCATTCTTAATGATGGGTCCAAAATACATCACCAGAACACACTCCATTCTTAATGATGGTCCAAAATACATCACCAGAACACACTCCATTCTTAATGATGGGTCCAAAATACATCACCAGAACACACTCCATTCTTAATGATGGGTCCAAAATACATCACCAGAACACACTCCATTCTTAATGATGGTCCAAAATACATCACCAGAACACACTCCATTCTTAATGATGGGTCCAAAATACATCACCAGAACACACTCCATTCTTAATGATGGGTCCAAAATACATCACCAGAACACACTCCATTCTTAATGATGGGTCCAAAATACATCACCAGAACACACTCCATTCTTAATGATGGGTCCAAAATACATCACCAGAACACACTCCATTCTTAATGATGGGTCCAAAATACATCACCAGAACACACTCCATTCTTAATGATGGTCCAAAATACATCACCAGAACACACTCCATTCTTAATGATGGGTCCAAAATACATCACCAGAACACACTCCATTCTTAATGATGGTCCAAAATACATCACCAGAACACACTCCATTCTTAATGATGGGTCCAAAATACATCACCAGAACACACTCCATTCTTAATGATGGTCCAAAATACATCACCAGAACACACTCCATTCTTAATGATGGGTCCAAAATACATCACCAGAACACACTCCATTCTTAATGATGGGTCCAAAATACATCACCAGAACACACTCCATTCTTAATGATGGGTCCAAAATACATCACCAGAACACACTCCATTCTTAATGATGGGTCCAAAATACATCACCAGAACACACTCCATTCTTAATGATGGTCCAAAATACATCACCAGAACACACTCCATTCTTAATGATGGGTCCAAAATACATCACCAGAACACACTCCATTCTTAATGATGGGTCCAAAATACATCACCAGAACACACTCCATTCTTAATGATGGGTCCAAAATACATCACCAGAACACACTCCATTCTTAATGATGGTCCAAAATACATCACCAGAACACACTCCATTCTTAATGATGGTCCAAAATACATCACCAGAACACACTCCATTCTTAATGATGGGTCCAAAATACATCACCAGAACACACTCCATTCTTAATGATGGGTCCAAAATACATCACCAGAACACACTCCATTCTTAATGATGGGTCCAAAATACATCACCAGAACACACTCCATTCTTAATGATGGGTCCAAAATACATCACCAGAACACACTCCATTCTTAATGATGGTCCAAAATACATCACCAGAACACACTCCATTCTTAATGATGGGTCCAAAATACATCACCAGAACACACTCCATTCTTAATGATGGGTCCAAAATACATCACCAGAACACACTCCATTCTTAATGATGGGTCCAAAATATCACCAGAACACACTCCATTCTTAATGATGGGTCCAAAATACATCACCAGAACACACTCCATTCTTAATGATGGGTCCAAAATACATCACCAGAACACACTCCATTCTTAATGATGGGTCCAAAATACATCACCAGAACACACTCCATTCTTAATGATGGGTCCAAAATACATCACCAGAACACACTCCATTCTTAATGATGGTCCAAAATACATCACCAGAACACACTCCATTCTTAATGATGGTCCAAAATACATCACCAGAACACACTCCATTCTTAATGATGGTCCAAAATACATCACCAGAACACACTCCATTCTTAATGATGGGTCCAAAATACATCACCAGAACACACTCCATTCTTAATGATGGGTCCAAAATACATCACCAGAACACACTCCATTCTTAATGATGGGTCCAAAATACATCACCAGAACACACTCCATTCTTAATGATGGGTCCAAAATACATCACCAGAACACACTCCATTCTTAATGATGGGTCCAAAATACATCACCAGAACACACTCCATTCTTAATGATGGGTCCAAAATACATCACCAGAACACACTCCATTCTTAATGATGGGTCCAAAATACATCACCAGAACACACTCCATTCTTAATGATGGGTCCAAAATACATCACCAGAACACACTCCATTCTTAATGATGGGTCCAAAATACATCACCAGAACACACTCCATTCTTAATGATGGTCCAAAATACATCACCAGAACACACTCCATTCTTAATGATGGGTCCAAAATACATCACCAGAACACACTCCATTCTTAATGATGGGTCCAAAATACATCACCAGAACACACTCCATTCTTAATGATGGGTCCAAAATACATCACCAGAACACACTCCATTCTTAATGATGGGTCCAAAATACATCACCAGAACACACTCCATTCTTAATGATGGGTCCAAAATATATCACCAGAACACACTCCATTCTTAATGATGGTCCAAAATACATCACCAGAACACACTCCATTCTTAATGATGGGTCCAAAATACATCACCAGAACACACTCCATTCTTAATGATGGGTCCAAAATACATCACCAGAACACACTCCATTCTTAATGATGGGTCCAAAATACATCACCAGAACACACTCCATTCTTAATGATGGGTCCAAAATACATCACCAGAACACACTCCATTCTTAATGATGGGTCCAAAATACATCACCAGAACACACTCCATTCTTAATGATGGGTCCAAAATACATCACCAGAACACACTCCATTCTTAATGATGGGTCCAAAATACATCACCAGAACACACTCCATTCTTAATGATGGGTCCAAAATACATCACCAGAACACACTCCATTCTTAATGATGGGTCCAAAATACATCACCAGAACACACTCCATTCTTAATGATGGGTCCAAAATACATCACCAGAACACACTCCATTCTTAATGATGGGTCCAAAATACATCACCAGAACACACTCCATTCTTAATGATGGGTCCAAAATACATCACCAGAACACACTCCATTCTTAATGATGGGTCCAAAATACATCACCAGAACACACTCCATTCTTAATGATGGGTCCAAAATACATCACCAGAACACACTCCATTCTTAATGATGGGTCCAAAATACATCACCAGAACACACTCCATTCTTAATGATGGGTCCAAAATACATCACCAGAACACACTCCATTCTTAATGATGGTCCAAAATACATCACCAGAACACACTCCATTCTTAATGATGGTCCAAAATACATCACCAGAACACACTCCATTCTTAATGATGGGTCCAAAATACATCACCAGAACACACTCCATTCTTAATGATGGGTCCAAAATACATCACCAGAACACACTCCATTCTTAATGATGGTCCAAAATACATCACCAGAACACACTCCATTCTTAATGATGGGTCCAAAATACATCACCAGAACACACTCCATTCTTAATGATGGGTCCAAAATACATCACCAGAACACACTCCATTCTTAATGATGGGTCCAAAATACATCACCAGAACACACTCCATTCTTAATGATGGGTCCAAAATACATCACCAGAACACACTCCATTCTTAATGATGGGTCCAAAATACATCACCGGAACACCCTCCGTTCTTACTGATGGCTCCAAGATATATCACCCAAACACACTCCATTCTTAATGATGGGTCCAAAACACATCACCGGAACACACTGCATTCTTAATGATGGATCCAAAATACATCACCAGAACACACTCCATTCTTAATGATGAATCCAAAATATATCACCAAACACACTCCATTCTTAATGATGGTCCAAAATACATCACCAGAACACACTCCATTCTTAATGATGGGTCCAAAATACATCACCAGAACACACTCCATTCTTAATGATGGTCCAAAATACATCACCAGAACACACTCCATTCTTAATGATGGGTCCAAAATACATCACCAGAACACACTCCATTCTTAATGATGGGTCCAAAATACATCACCAGAACACACTCCATTCTTAATGATGGGTCCAAAATACATCACCAGAACACACTCCATTCTTAATGATGGGTCCAAAATACATCACCAGAACACACTCCATTCTTAATGATGGGTCCAAAATACATCACCAGAACACACTCCATTCTTAATGATGGGTCCAAAATACATCACCAGAACACACTCCATTCTTAATGATGGTCCAAAATACATCACCAGAACACACTCCATTCTTAATGATGGGTCCAAAATACATCACCAGAACACACTCCATTCTTAATGATGGGTCCAAAATACATCACCAGAACACACTCCATTCTTAATGATGGTCCAAAATACATCACCAGAACACACTCCATTCTTAATGATGGGTCCAAAATACATCACCAGAACACACTCCATTCTTAATGATGGGTCCAAAATACATCACCAGAACACACTCCATTCTTAATGATGGTCCAAAATACATCACCAGAACACACTCCATTCTTAATGATGGTCCAAAATACATCACCAGAACACACTCCATTCTTAATGATGGGTCCAAAATACATCACCAGAACACACTCCATTCTTAATGATGGGTCCAAAATACATCACCAGAACACACTCCATTCTTAATGATGGGTCCAAAATACATCACCAGAACACACTCCATTCTTAATGATGGGTCCAAAATACATCACCAGAACACACTCCATTCTTAATGATGGGTCCAAAATACATCACCAGAACACACTCCATTCTTAATGATGGGTCCAAAATACATCACCAGAACACACTCCATTCTTAATGATGGTCCAAAATACATCACCAGAACACACTCCATTCTTAATGATGGTCCAAAATACATCACCAGAACACACTCCATTCTTAATGATGGGTCCAAAATACATCACCAGAACACACTCCATTCTTAATGATGGGTCCAAAATACATCACCAGAACACACTCCATTCTTAATGATGGGTCCAAAATACATCACCAGAACACACTCCATTCTTAATGATGGGTCCAAAATACATCACCAGAACACACTCCATTCTTAATGATGGGTCCAAAATACATCACCAGAACACACTCCATTCTTAATGATGGGTCCAAAATACATCACCAGAACACACTCCATTCTTAATGATGGGTCCAAAATACATCACCAGAACACACTCCATTCTTAATGATGGGTCCAAAATACATCACCAAACACACTCCATTCTTAATGATGGGTCCAAAATACATCACCAGAACACACTCCATTCTTAATGATGGGTCCAAAATACATCACCAGAACACACTCCATTCTTAATGATGGGTCCAAAATACATCACCAGAACACACTCCATTCTTAATGATGGTCCAAAATACATCACCAGAACACACTCCATTCTTAATGATGGTCCAAAATACATCACCAGAACACACTCCATTCTTAATGATGGTCCAAAATACATCACCAGAACACACTCCATTCTTAATGATGGGTCCAAAATACATCACCAGAACACACTCCATTCTTAATGATGGGTCCAAAATACATCACCAGAACACACTCCATTCTTAATGATGGGTCCAAAATACATCACCAGAACACACTCCATTCTTAATGATGGTCCAAAATACATCACCAGAACACACTCCATTCTTAATGATGGGTCCAAAATACATCACCAGAACACACTCCATTCTTAATGATGGTCCAAAATACATCACCAGAACACACTCCATTCTTAATGATGGGTCCAAAATACATCACCAGAACACACTCCATTCTTAATGATGGGTCCAAAATACATCACCAGAACACACTCCATTCTTAATGATGGGTCCAAAATACATCACCAGAACACACTCCATTCTTAATGATGGGTCCAAAATACATCACCAGAACACACTCCATTCTTAATGATGGGTCCAAAATACATCACCAGAACACACTCCATTCTTAATGATGGGTCCAAAATACATCACCAGAACACACTCCATTCTTAATGATGGGTCCAAAATACATCACCAGAACACACTCCATTCTTAATGATGGTCCAAAATACATCACCAGAACACACTCCATTCTTAATGATGGGTCCAAAATACATCACCAGAACACACTCCATTCTTAATGATGGGTCCAAAATACATCACCAGAACACACTCCATTCTTAATGATGGGTCCAAAATACATCACCAGAACACACTCCATTCTTAATGATGGGTCCAAAATACATCACCAGAACACACTCCATTCTTAATGATGGGTCCAAAATACATCACCAGAACACACTCCATTCTTAATGATGGGTCCAAAATACATCACCAGAACACACTCCATTCTTAATGATGGGTCCAAAATACATCACCAGAACACACTCCATTCTTAATGATGGGTCCAAAATACATCACCAGAACACACTCCATTCTTAATGATGGGTCCAAAATACATCACCAGAACACACTCCATTCTTAATGATGGGTCCAAAATACATCACCAGAACACACTCCATTCTTAATGATGGGTCCAAAATACATCACCAGAACACACTCCATTCTTAATGATGGGTCCAAAATACATCACCAGAACACACTCCATTCTTAATGATGGGTCCAAAATACATCACCAGAACACACTCCATTCTTAATGATGGGTCCAAAATACATCACCAGAACACACTCCATTCTTAATGATGGGTCCAAAATACATCACCAAACACACTCCATTCTTAATGATGGGTCCAAAATACATCACCAGAACACACTCCATTCTTAATGATGGGTCCAAAATACATCACCAGAACACACTCCATTCTTAATGATGGTCCAAAATACATCACCAGAACACACTCCATTCTTAATGATGGGTCCAAAATACATCACCAAACACACTCCATTCTTAATGATGGGTCCAAAATACATCACCAGAACACACTCCATTCTTAATGATGGTCCAAAATACATCACCAGAACACACTCCATTCTTAATGATGGGTCCAAAATACATCACCAGAACACACTCCATTCTTAATGATGGGTCCAAAATACATCACCAGAACACACTCCATTCTTAATGATGGTCCAAAATACATCACCAGAACACACTCCATTCTTAATGATGGTCCAAAATACATCACCAGAACACACTCCATTCTTAATGATGGGTCCAAAATACATCACCAGAACACACTCCATTCTTAATGATGGGTCCAAAATACATCACCAGAACACACTCCATTCTTAATGATGGGTCCAAAATACATCACCAGAACACACTCCATTCTTAATGATGGGTCCAAAATACATCACCAGAACACACTCCATTCTTAATGATGGGTCCAAAATACATCACCAGAACACACTCCATTCTTAATGATGGGTCCAAAATACATCACCAGAACACACTCCATTCTTAATGATGGTCCAAAATACATCACCAGAACACACTCCATTCTTAATGATGGGTCCAAAATACATCACCAGAACACACTCCATTCTTAATGATGGGTCCAAAATACATCACCAGAACACACTCCATTCTTAATGATGGTCCAAAATACATCACCAGAACACACTCCATTCTTAATGATGGGTCCAAAATACATCACCAGAACACACTCCATTCTTAATGATGGGTCCAAAATACATCACCAGAACACACTCCATTCTTAATGATGGGTCCAAAATACATCACCAGAACACACTCCATTCTTAATGATGGGTCCAAAATACATCACCAGAACACACTCCATTCTTAATGATGGGTCCAAAATACATCACCAGAACACACTCCATTCTTAATGATGGTCCAAAATACATCACCAGAACACACTCCATTCTTAATGATGGGTCCAAAATACATCACCAGAACACACTCCATTCTTAATGATGGGTCCAAAATACATCACCAGAACACACTCCATTCTTAATGATGGGTCCAAAATACATCACCAGAACACACTCCATTCTTAATGATGGGTCCAAAATACATCACCAGAACACACTCCATTCTTAATGATGGGTCCAAAATACATCACCAGAACACACTCCATTCTTAATGATGGGTCCAAAATACATCACCAGAACACACTCCATTCTTAATGATGGGTCCAAAATACATCACCAGAACACACTCCATTCTTAATGATGGGTCCAAAATACATCACCAGAACACACTCCATTCTTAATGATGGGTCCAAAATACATCACCAGAACACACTCCATTCTTAATGATGGTCCAAAATACATCACCAGAACACACTCCATTCTTAATGATGGGTCCAAAATACATCACCAGAACACACTCCATTCTTAATGATGGGTCCAAAATACATCACCAGAACACACTCCATTCTTAATGATGGGTCCAAAATACATCACCAGAACACACTCCATTCTTAATGATGGGTCCAAAATACATCACCAGAACACACTCCATTCTTAATGATGGGTCCAAAATACATCACCAGAACACACTCCATTCTTAATGATGGGTCCAAAATACATCACCAGAACACACTCCATTCTTAATGATGGGTCCAAAATACATCACCAGAACACACTCCATTCTTAATGATGGGTCCAAAATACATCACCAGAACACACTCCATTCTTAATGATGGGTCCAAAATACATCACCAGAACACACTCCATTCTTAATGATGGGTCCAAAATACATCACCAGAACACACTCCATTCTTAATGATGGGTCCAAAATACATCACCAGAACACACTCCATTCTTAATGATGGGTCCAAAATACATCACCAGAACACACTCCATTCTTAATGATGGGTCCAAAATACATCACCAGAACACACTCCATTCTTAATGATGGGTCCAAAATACATCACCAGAACACACTCCATTCTTAATGATGGGTCCAAAATACATCACCAGAACACACTCCATTCTTAATGATGGGTCCAAAATACATCACCAGAACACACTCCATTCTTAATGATGGGTCCAAAATACATCACCAGAACACACTCCATTCTTAATGATGGGTCCAAAATACATCACCAGAACACACTCCATTCTTAATGATGGGTCCAAAATATCACCAGAACACACTCCATTCTTAATGATGGGTCCAAAATACATCACCAGAACACACTCCATTCTTAATGATGGTCCAAAATACATCACCAGAACACACTCCATTCTTAATGATGGTCCAAAATACATCACCAGAACACACTCCATTCTTAATGATGGGTCCAAAATACATCACCAGAACACACTCCATTCTTAATGATGGGTCCAAAATACATCACCAGAACACACTCCATTCTTAATGATGGGTCCAAAATACATCACCAGAACACACTCCATTCTTAATGATGGGTCCAAAATACATCACCAGAACACACTCCATTCTTAATGATGGTCCAAAATACATCACCAGAACACACTCCATTCTTAATGATGGGTCCAAAATACATCACCAGAACACACTCCATTCTTAATGATGGGTCCAAAATACATCACCAGAACACACTCCATTCTTAATGATGGGTCCAAAATACATCACCAGAACACACTCCATTCTTAATGATGGTCCAAAATACATCACCAGAACACACTCCATTCTTAATGATGGGTCCAAAATACATCACCAGAACACACTCCATTCTTAATGATGGTCCAAAATACATCACCAGAACACACTCCATTCTTAATGATGGGTCCAAAATACATCACCAGAACACACTCCATTCTTAATGATGGGTCCAAAATACATCACCAGAACACACTCCATTCTTAATGATGGGTCCAAAATACATCACCAGAACACACTCCATTCTTAATGATGGGTCCAAAATACATCACCAGAACACACTCCATTCTTAATGATGGTCCAAAATACATCACCAGAACACACTCCATTCTTAATGATGGGTCCAAAATACATCACCAGAACACACTCCATTCTTAATGATGGTCCAAAATACATCACCAGAACACACTCCATTCTTAATGATGGGTCCAAAATACATCACCAGAACACACTCCATTCTTAATGATGGGTCCAAAATACATCACCAGAACACACTCCATTCTTAATGATGGGTCCAAAATACATCACCAGAACACACTCCATTCTTAATGATGGGTCCAAAATACATCACCAGAACACACTCCATTCTTAATGATGGTCCAAAATACATCACCAGAACACACTCCATTCTTAATGATGGGTCCAAAATACATCACCAGAACACACTCCATTCTTAATGATGGGTCCAAAATACATCACCAGAACACACTCCATTCTTAATGATGGTCCAAAATACATCACCAGAACACACTCCATTCTTAATGATGGGTCCAAAATACATCACCAGAACACACTCCATTCTTAATGATGGTCCAAAATACATCACCAGAACACACTCCATTCTTAATGATGGGTCCAAAATACATCACCAGAACACACTCCATTCTTAATGATGGGTCCAAAATACATCACCAGAACACACTCCATTCTTAATGATGGGTCCAAAATACATCACCAGAACACACTCCATTCTTAATGATGGGTCCAAAATACATCACCAGAACACACTCCATTCTTAATGATGGGTCCAAAATACATCACCAGAACACACTCCATTCTTAATGATGGGTCCAAAATACATCACCAGAACACACTCCATTCTTAATGATGGGTCCAAAATACATCACCAGAACACACTCCATTCTTAATGATGGGTCCAAAATACATCACCAGAACACACTCCATTCTTAATGATGGGTCCAAAATACATCACCAGAACACACTCCATTCTTAATGATGGTCCAAAATACATCACCAGAACACACTCCATTCTTAATGATGGTCCAAAATACATCACCAGAACACACTCCATTCTTAATGATGGGTCCAAAATACATCACCAGAACACACTCCATTCTTAATGATGGTCCAAAATACATCACCAGAACACACTCCATTCTTAATGATGGGTCCAAAATACATCACCAGAACACACTCCATTCTTAATGATGGGTCCAAAATACATCACCAGAACACACTCCATTCTTAATGATGGGTCCAAAATACATCACCAGAACACACTCCATTCTTAATGATGGTCCAAAATACATCACCAGAACACACTCCATTCTTAATGATGGTCCAAAATACATCACCAGAACACACTCCATTCTTAATGATGGTCCAAAATACATCACCAGAACACACTCCATTCTTAATGATGGTCCAAAATACATCACCAGAACACACTCCATTCTTAATGATGGGTCCAAAATACATCACCAGAACACACTCCATTCTTAATGATGGGTCCAAAATACATCACCAGAACACACTCCATTCTTAATGATGGGTCCAAAATACATCACCAGAACACACTCCATTCTTAATGATGGTCCAAAATACATCACCAGAACACACTCCATTCTTAATGATGGGTCCAAAATACATCACCAGAACACACTCCATTCTTAATGATGGGTCCAAAATACATCACCAGAACACACTCCATTCTTAATGATGGGTCCAAAATACATCACCAGAACACACTCCATTCTTAATGATGGTCCAAAATACATCACCAGAACACACTCCATTCTTAATGATGGGTCCAAAATACATCACCAGAACACACTCCATTCTTAATGATGGGTCCAAAATACATCACCAGAACACACTCCATTCTTAATGATGGGTCCAAAATACATCACCAGAACACACTCCATTCTTAATGATGGGTCCAAAATACATCACCAGAACACACTCCATTCTTAATGATGGTCCAAAATACATCACCAGAACACACTCCATTCTTAATGATGGTCCAAAATACATCACCAGAACACACTCCATTCTTAATGATGGTCCAAAATACATCACCAGAACACACTCCATTCTTAATGATGGGTCCAAAATACATCACCAGAACACACTCCATTCTTAATGATGGGTCCAAAATACATCACCAGAACACACTCCATTCTTAATGATGGGTCCAAAATACATCACCAGAACACACTCCATTCTTAATGATGGGTCCAAAATACATCACCAGAACACACTCCATTCTTAATGATGGGTCCAAAATACATCACCAGAACACACTCCATTCTTAATGATGGTCCAAAATACATCACCAGAACACACTCCATTCTTAATGATGGGTCCAAAATACATCACCAGAACACACTCCATTCTTAATGATGGTCCAAAATACATCACCAGAACACACTCCATTCTTAATGATGGGTCCAAAATACATCACCAGAACACACTCCATTCTTAATGATGGTCCAAAATACATCACCAGAACACACTCCATTCTTAATGATGGGTCCAAAATACATCACCAGAACACACTCCATTCTTAATGATGGGTCCAAAATACATCACCAGAACACACTCCATTCTTAATGATGGGTCCAAAATACATCACCAGAACACACTCCATTCTTAATGATGGGTCCAAAATACATCACCAGAACACACTCCATTCTTAATGATGGTCCAAAATACATCACCAGAACACACTCCATTCTTAATGATGGGTCCAAAATACATCACCAGAACACACTCCATTCTTAATGATGGGTCCAAAATACATCACCAGAACACACTCCATTCTTAATGATGGGTCCAAAATACATCACCAGAACACACTCCATTCTTAATGATGGGTCCAAAATACATCACCAGAACACACTCCATTCTTAATGATGGGTCCAAAATACATCACCAGAACACACTCCATTCTTAATGATGGTCCAAAATACATCACCAGAACACACTCCATTCTTAATGATGGGTCCAAAATACATCACCAGAACACACTCCATTCTTAATGATGGGTCCAAAATACATCACCAGAACACACTCCATTCTTAATGATGGGTCCAAAATACATCACCAGAACACACTCCATTCTTAATGATGGGTCCAAAATACATCACCAGAACACACTCCATTCTTAATGATGGGTCCAAAATACATCACCAGAACACACTCCATTCTTAATGATGGGTCCAAAATACATCACCAGAACACACTCCATTCTTAATGATGGGTCCAAAATACATCACCAGAACACACTCCATTCTTAATGATGGGTCCAAAATACATCACCAGAACACACTCCATTCTTAATGATGGTCCAAAATATATCACCAGAACACACTCCATTCTTAATGATGGGTCCAAAATACATCACCAGAACACACTCCATTCTTAATGATGGGTCCAAAATACATCACCAGAACACACTCCATTCTTAATGATGGTCCAAAATACATCACCAGAACACACTCCATTCTTAATGATGGTCCAAAATACATCACCAGAACACACTCCATTCTTAATGATGGGTCCAAAATACATCACCAGAACACACTCCATTCTTAATGATGGGTCCAAAATACATCACCAGAACACACTCCATTCTTAATGATGGGTCCAAAATACATCACCAGAACACACTCCATTCTTAATGATGGGTCCAAAATACATCACCAGAACACACTCCATTCTTAATGATGGTCCAAAATACATCACCAGAACACACTCCATTCTTAATGATGGGTCCAAAATACATCACCAGAACACACTCCATTCTTAATGATGGTCCAAAATACATCACCAGAACACACTCCATTCTTAATGATGGGTCCAAAATACATCACCAGAACACACTCCATTCTTAATGATGGGTCCAAAATACATCACCAGAACACACTCCATTCTTAATGATGGGTCCAAAATACATCACCAGAACACACTCCATTCTTAATGATGGGTCCAAAATACATCACCAGAACACACTCCATTCTTAATGATGGGTCCAAAATACATCACCAGAACACACTCCATTCTTAATGATGGGTCCAAAATACATCACCAGAACACACTCCATTCTTAATGATGGGTCCAAAATACATCACCAGAACACACTCCATTCTTAATGATGGTCCAAAATATATCACCAGAACACACTCCATTCTTAATGATGGTCCAAAATACATCACCAGAACACACTCCATTCTTAATGATGGTCCAAAATACATCACCAGAACACACTCCATTCTTAATGATGGGTCCAAAATACATCACCAGAACACACTCCATTCTTAATGATGGGTCCAAAATACATCACCAGAACACACTCCATTCTTAATGATGGTCCAAAATACATCACCAGAACACACTCCATTCTTAATGATGGTCCAAAATACATCACCAGAACACACTCCATTCTTAATGATGGGTCCAAAATACATCACCAGAACACACTCCATTCTTAATGATGGGTCCAAAATACATCACCAGAACACACTCCATTCTTAATGATGGGTCCAAAATACATCACCAGAACACACTCCATTCTTAATGATGGGTCCAAAATACATCACCAGAACACACTCCATTCTTAATGATGGGTCCAAAATACATCACCAGAACACACTCCATTCTTAATGATGGTCCAAAATACATCACCAGAACACACTCCATTCTTAATGATGGGTCCAAAATACATCACCAGAACACACTCCATTCTTAATGATGGGTCCAAAATACATCACCAGAACACACTCCATTCTTAATGATGGGTCCAAAATACATCACCAGAACACACTCCATTCTTAATGATGGTCCAAAATACATCACCAGAACACACTCCATTCTTAATGATGGGTCCAAAATACATCACCAGAACACACTCCATTCTTAATGATGGGTCCAAAATACATCACCAGAACACACTCCATTCTTAATGATGGGTCCAAAATACATCACCAGAACACACTCCATTCTTAATGATGGGTCCAAAATACATCACCAGAACACACTCCATTCTTAATGATGGGTCCAAAATACATCACCAGAACACACTCCATTCTTAATGATGGGTCCAAAATACATCACCAGAACACACTCCATTCTTAATGATGGGTCCAAAATACATCACCAGAACACACTCCATTCTTAATGATGGGTCCAAAATACATCACCAGAACACACTCCATTCTTAATGATGGGTCCAAAATACATCACCAGAACACACTCCATTCTTAATGATGGTCCAAAATACATCACCAGAACACACTCCATTCTTAATGATGGGTCCAAAATACATCACCAGAACACACTCCATTCTTAATGATGGGTCCAAAATACATCACCAGAACACACTCCATTCTTAATGATGGGTCCAAAATACATCACCAGAACACACTCCATTCTTAATGATGGGTCCAAAATACATCACCAGAACACACTCCATTCTTAATGATGGGTCCAAAATACATCACCAGAACACACTCCATTCTTAATGATGGGTCCAAAATACATCACCAGAACACACTCCATTCTTAATGATGGGTCCAAAATACATCACCAGAACACACTCCATTCTTAATGATGGGTCCAAAATACATCACCAGAACACACTCCATTCTTAATGATGGTCCAAAATACATCACCAGAACACACTCCATTCTTAATGATGGGTCCAAAATACATCACCAGAACACACTCCATTCTTAATGATGGTCCAAAATACATCACCAGAACACACTCCATTCTTAATGATGGGTCCAAAATACATCACCAGAACACACTCCATTCTTAATGATGGTCCAAAATACATCACCAGAACACACTCCATTCTTAATGATGGGTCCAAAATACATCACCAGAACACACTCCATTCTTAATGATGGGTCCAAAATACATCACCAGAACACACTCCATTCTTAATGATGGGTCCAAAATACATCACCAGAACACACTCCATTCTTAATGATGGGTCCAAAATACATCACCAGAACACACTCCATTCTTAATGATGGGTCCAAAATACATCACCAGAACACACTCCATTCTTAATGATGGGTCCAAAATACATCACCAGAACACACTCCATTCTTAATGATGGGTCCAAAATACATCACCAGAACACACTCCATTCTTAATGATGGGTCCAAAATACATCACCAGAACACACTCCATTCTTAATGATGGGTCCAAAATACATCACCAGAACACACTCCATTCTTAATGATGGGTCCAAAATACATCACCAGAACACACTCCATTCTTAATGATGGTCCAAAATACATCACCAGAACACACTCCATTCTTAATGATGGGTCCAAAATACATCACCAGAACACACTCCATTCTTAATGATGGTCCAAAATACATCACCAGAACACACTCCATTCTTAATGATGGGTCCAAAATACATCACCAGAACACACTCCATTCTTAATGATGGGTCCAAAATACATCACCAGAACACACTCCATTCTTAATGATGGGTCCAAAATACATCACCAGAACACACTCCATTCTTAATGATGGGTCCAAAATACATCACCAGAACACACTCCATTCTTAATGATGGGTCCAAAATACATCACCAGAACACACTCCATTCTTAATGATGGGTCCAAAATACATCACCAGAACACACTCCATTCTTAATGATGGGTCCAAAATACATCACCAGAACACACTCCATTCTTAATGATGGTCCAAAATACATCACCAGAACACACTCCATTCTTAATGATGGGTCCAAAATACATCACCAGAACACACTCCATTCTTAATGATGGGTCCAAAATACATCACCAGAACACACTCCATTCTTAATGATGGGTCCAAAATACATCACCAGAACACACTCCATTCTTAATGATGGGTCCAAAATACATCACCAGAACACACTCCATTCTTAATGATGGTCCAAAATACATCACCAGAACACACTCCATTCTTAATGATGGGTCCAAAATACATCACCAGAACACACTCCATTCTTAATGATGGGTTCAAAATACATCACCAGAACACACTCCATTCTTAATGATGGGACCAAAACACATCACCAACACACACTCCATTCTTAATGATGGGTCCAAAATACATCACCAGAACACACTCCATTCTTAATGATGGGTCCAAAATACATCACCAGAACACACTCCATTCTTAATGATGGGTCCAAAATACATCACAGAACACACTCCATTCTTAATGATGGGTCCAAAATACATCACCCACAAACCCAAAACCAAAAATACATCACAACACACTCCATTCTTCACCCAAAAACATCACCATTCTTAATGATTCTCCAAAATCCAAAATACAACACACTCCATTCTTAATGATGGGTCCAAAATACATCACCAGATCACACTCCATTCTTAATGATGGGTCCAAAATACATCACCGGAATACACTCCATTCTTAATGATGGGTCCAAAATACATCACAAGAACACACTCCATTCTTAATGATGGGTCCAAAATACATCTCCTGAACACAATCCATTCTTAATGATGGGTCCAAAATACATCACCAGAACAAACACCATTCTTAATGATGGATCCAAAATACATCGGCAGAACACACTCTATTCTTAATGATGGGTCCAAAATACATCACCAGAACACACTCTATTCTTAATGATGGGTCCGAAATTCATCACCAGAACACACTCCATTCTTAATGAATGGTCCAAAATACATCAGCAGAACACACTCCATTCTTAATCATGGGTCCAAAATACATCACCAGAACACACTCCATTCTTAATGATGGGTCCAAAATACATCACCAGAACACACTCCATTCTTAATGATGGGTCCAAAATACATCACCAGAACACACTCCATTCTTAATGATGGGTCCAAAATACATCACCAGAACACACTCCATTCTTAATGATGGGTCCAAAATACATCACCAGAACACACTCCATTCTTAATGATGGGTCCAAAATACATCACCAGAACACACTCCATTCTTAATGATGGGTCCAAAATACATCACCAGAACACACTCCATTCTTAATGATGGGTCCAAAATACATCACCAGAACACACTCCATTCTTAATGATGGGTCCAAAATACATCACCAGAACACACTCCATTCTTAATGATGGGTCCAAAATACATCACCAGAACACACTCCATTCTTAATGATGGGTCCAAAATACATCACCAGAACACACTCCATTCTTAATGATGGGTCCAAAATACATCACCAGAACACACTCCATTCTTAATGATGGGTCCAAAATACATCACCAGAACACACTCCATTCTTAATGATGGGTCCAAAATACATCACCAGAACACACTCCATTCTTAATGATGGGTCCAAAATACATCACCAGAACACACTCCATTCTTAATGATGGGTCCAAAATACATCACCAGAACACACTCCATTCTTAATGATGGGTCCAAAATACATCACCAGAACACACTCCATTCTTAATGATGGGTCCAAAATACATCACCAGAACACACTCCATTCTTAATGATGGGTCCAAAATACATCACCAGAACACACTCCATTCTTAATGATGGGTCCAAAATACATCACCAGAACACACTCCATTCTTAATGATGGGTCCAAAATACATCACCAGAACACACTCCATTCTTAATGATGGGTCCAAAATACATCACCAGAACACACTCCATTCTTAATGATGGGTCCAAAATACATCACCAGAACACACTCCATTCTTAATGATGGGTCCAAAATACATCACCAGAACACACTCCATTCTTAATGATGGGTCCAAAATACATCACCAGAACACACTCCATTCTTAATGATGGGTCCAAAATACATCACCAGAACACACTCCATTCTTAATGATGGGTCCAAAATACATCACCAGAACACACTCCATTCTTAATGATGGGTCCAAAATACATCACCAGAACACACTCCATTCTTAATGATGGGTCCAAAATACATCACCAGAACACACTCCATTCTTAATGATGGGTCCAAAATACATCACCAGAACACACTCCATTCTTAATGATGGTCCAAAATACATCACCAGAACACACTCCATTCTTAATGATGGGTCCAAAATACATCACCAGAACACACTCCATTCTTAATGATGGTCCAAAATACATCACCAGAACACACTCCATTCTTAATGATGGGTCCAAAATACATCACCAGAACACACTCCATTCTTAATGATGGGTCCAAAATACATCACCAGAACACACTCCATTCTTAATGATGGGTCCAAAATACATCACCAGAACACACTCCATTCTTAATGATGGGTCCAAAATACATCACCAGAACACACTCCATTCTTAATGATGGGTCCAAAATACATCACCAGAACACACTCCATTCTTAATGATGGTCCAAAATACATCACCAGAACACACTCCATTCTTAATGATGGGTCCAAAATACATCACCAGAACACACTCCATTCTTAATGATGGGTCCAAAATACATCACCAGAACACACTCCATTCTTAATGATGGGTCCAAAATACATCACCAGAACACACTCCATTCTTAATGATGGGTCCAAAATACATCACCAGAACACACTCCATTCTTAATGATGGGTCCAAAATACATCACCAGAACACACTCCATTCTTAATGATGGGTCCAAAATACATCACCAGAACACACTCCATTCTTAATGATGGGTCCAAAATACATCACCAGAACACACTCCATTCTTAATGATGGGTCCAAAATACATCACCAGAACACACTCCATTCTTAATGATGGGTCCAAAATACATCACCAGAACACACTCCATTCTTAATGATGGGTCCAAAATACATCACCAGAACACACTCCATTCTTAATGATGGGTCCAAAATACATCACCAGAACACACTCCATTCTTAATGATGGGTCCAAAATACATCACCAGAACACACTCCATTCTTAATGATGGTCCAAAATACATCACCAGAACACACTCCATTCTTAATGATGGGTCCAAAATACATCACCAGAACACACTCCATTCTTAATGATGGGTCCAAAATACATCACCAGAACACACTCCATTCTTAATGATGGGTCCAAAATACATCACCAGAACACACTCCATTCTTAATGATGGGTCCAAAATACATCACCAGAACACACTCCATTCTTAATGATGGTCCAAAATACATCACCAGAACACACTCCATTCTTAATGATGGGTCCAAAATACATCACCAGAACACACTCCATTCTTAATGATGGGTCCAAAATACATCACCAGAACACACTCCATTCTTAATGATGGGTCCAAAATACATCACCAGAACACACTCCATTCTTAATGATGGTCCAAAATACATCACCAGAACACACTCCATTCTTAATGATGGGTCCAAAATACATCACCAGAACACACTCCATTCTTAATGATGGGTCCAAAATACATCACCAGAACACACTCCATTCTTAATGATGGGTCCAAAATACATCACCAGAACACACTCCATTCTTAATGATGGGTCCAAAATACATCACCAGAACACACTCCATTCTTAATGATGGTCCAAAATACATCACCAGAACACACTCCATTCTTAATGATGGGTCCAAAATACATCACCAGAACACACTCCATTCTTAATGATGGGTCCAAAATACATCACCAGAACACACTCCATTCTTAATGATGGGTCCAAAATACATCACCAGAACACACTCCATTCTTAATGATGGGTCCAAAATACATCACCAGAACACACTCCATTCTTAATGATGGGTCCAAAATACATCACCAGAACACACTCCATTCTTAATGATGGGTCCAAAATACATCACCAGAACACACTCCATTCTTAATGATGGGTCCAAAATACATCACCAGAACACACTCCATTCTTAATGATGGGTCCAAAATACATCACCAGAACACACTCCATTCTTAATGATGGGTCCAAAATACATCACCAGAACACACTCCATTCTTAATGATGGGTCCAAAATACATCACCAGAACACACTCCATTCTTAATGATGGGTCCAAAATACATCACCAGAACACACTCCATTCTTAATGATGGGTCCAAAATACATCACCAGAACACACTCCATTCTTAATGATGGGTCCAAAATACATCACCAGAACACACTCCATTCTTAATGATGGGTCCAAAATACATCACCAGAACACACTCCATTCTTAATGATGGGTCCAAAATACATCACCAGAACACACTCCATTCTTAATGATGGGTCCAAAATACATCACCAGAACACACTCCATTCTTAATGATGGGTCCAAAATACATCACCAGAACACACTCCATTCTTAATGATGGGTCCAAAATACATCACCAGAACACACTCCATTCTTAATGATGGGTCCAAAATACATCACCAGAACACACTCCATTCTTAATGATGGGTCCAAAATACATCACCAGAACACACTCCATTCTTAATGATGGGTCCAAAATACATCACCAGAACACACTCCATTCTTAATGATGGGTCCAAAATACATCACCAGAACACACTCCATTCTTAATGATGGTCCAAAATACATCACCAGAACACACTCCATTCTTAATGATGGGTCCAAAATACATCACCAGAACACACTCCATTCTTAATGATGGGTCCAAAATACATCACCAGAACACACTCCATTCTTAATGATGGGTCCAAAATACATCACCAGAACACACTCCATTCTTAATGATGGGTCCAAAATACATCACCAGAACACACTCCATTCTTAATGATGGGTCCAAAATACATCACCAGAACACACTCCATTCTTAATGATGGGTCCAAAATACATCACCAGAACACACTCCATTCTTAATGATGGGTCCAAAATACATCACCAGAACACACTCCATTCTTAATGATGGGTCCAAAATACATCACCAGAACACACTCCATTCTTAATGATGGGTCCAAAATACATCACCAGAACACACTCCATTCTTAATGATGGGTCCAAAATACATCACCAGAACACACTCCATTCTTAATGATGGGTCCAAAATACATCACCAGAACACACTCCATTCTTAATGATGGGTCCAAAATACATCACCAGAACACACTCCATTCTTAATGATGGTCCAAAATACATCACCAGAACACACTCCATTCTTAATGATGGGTCCAAAATACATCACCAGAACACACTCCATTCTTAATGATGGGTCCAAAATACATCACCAGAACACACTCCATTCTTAATGATGGGTCCAAAATACATCACCAGAACACACTCCATTCTTAATGATGGGTCCAAAATACATCACCAGAACACACTCCATTCTTAATGATGGGTCCAAAATACATCACCAGAACACACTCCATTCTTAATGATGGTCCAAAATACATCACCAGAACACACTCCATTCTTAATGATGGTCCAAAATACATCACCAGAACACACTCCATTCTTAATGATGGTCCAAAATACATCACCAGAACACACTCCATTCTTAATGATGGGTCCAAAATACATCACCAGAACACACTCCATTCTTAATGATGGGTCCAAAATACATCACCAGAACACACTCCATTCTTAATGATGGGTCCAAAATACATCACCAGAACACACTCCATTCTTAATGATGGGTCCAAAATACATCACCAGAACACACTCCATTCTTAATGATGGGTCCAAAATACATCACCAGAACACACTCCATTCTTAATGATGGGTCCAAAATACATCACCAGAACACACTCCATTCTTAATGATGGGTCCAAAATACATCACCAGAACACACTCCATTCTTAATGATGGTCCAAAATACATCACCAGAACACACTCCATTCTTAATGATGGGTCCAAAATACATCACCAGAACACACTCCATTCTTAATGATGGTCCAAAATACATCACCAGAACACACTCCATTCTTAATGATGGGTCCAAAATACATCACCAGAACACACTCCATTCTTAATGATGGTCCAAAATACATCACCAGAACACACTCCATTCTTAATGATGGGTCCAAAATACATCACCAGAACACACTCCATTCTTAATGATGGGTCCAAAATACATCACCAGAACACACTCCATTCTTAATGATGGGTCCAAAATACATCACCAGAACACACTCCATTCTTAATGATGGGTCCAAAATACATCACCAGAACACACTCCATTCTTAATGATGGGTCCAAAATACATCACCAGAACACACTCCATTCTTAATGATGGGTCCAAAATACATCACCAGAACACACTCCATTCTTAATGATGGGTCCAAAATACATCACCAGAACACACTCCATTCTTAATGATGGGTCCAAAATACATCACCAGAACACACTCCATTCTTAATGATGGGTCCAAAATACATCACCAGAACACACTCCATTCTTAATGATGGGTCCAAAATACATCACCAGAACACACTCCATTCTTAATGATGGGTCCAAAATACATCACCAGAACACACTCCATTCTTAATGATGGGTCCAAAATACATCACCAGAACACACTCCATTCTTAATGATGGGTCCAAAATACATCACCAGAACACACTCCATTCTTAATGATGGGTCCAAAATACATCACCAGAACACACTCCATTCTTAATGATGGGTCCAAAATACATCACCAGAACACACTCCATTCTTAATGATGGGTCCAAAATACATCACCAGAACACACTCCATTCTTAATGATGGGTCCAAAATACATCACCAGAACACACTCCATTCTTAATGATGGGTCCAAAATACATCACCAGAACACACTCCATTCTTAATGATGGGTCCAAAATACATCACCAGAACACACTCCATTCTTAATGATGGGTCCAAAATACATCACCAGAACACACTCCATTCTTAATGATGGGTCCAAAATACATCACCAGAACACACTCCATTCTTAATGATGGTCCAAAATACATCACCAGAACACACTCCATTCTTAATGATGGGTCCAAAATACATCACCAGAACACACTCCATTCTTAATGATGGGTCCAAAATACATCACCAGAACACACTCCATTCTTAATGATGGGTCCAAAATACATCACCAGAACACACTCCATTCTTAATGATGGGTCCAAAATACATCACCAGAACACACTCCATTCTTAATGATGGGTCCAAAATACATCACCAGAACACACTCCATTCTTAATGATGGGTCCAAAATACATCACCAGAACACACTCCATTCTTAATGATGGGTCCAAAATACATCACCAGAACACACTCCATTCTTAATGATGGGTCCAAAATACATCACCAGAACACACTCCATTCTTAATGATGGGTCCAAAATACATCACCAGAACACACTCCATTCTTAATGATGGGTCCAAAATACATCACCAGAACACACTCCATTCTTAATGATGGGTCCAAAATACATCACCAGAACACACTCCATTCTTAATGATGGTCCAAAATACATCACCAGAACACACTCCATTCTTAATGATGGGTCCAAAATACATCACCAGAACACACTCCATTCTTAATGATGGGTCCAAAATACATCACCAGAACACACTCCATTCTTAATGATGGGTCCAAAATACATCACCAGAACACACTCCATTCTTAATGATGGGTCCAAAATACATCACCAGAACACACTCCATTCTTAATGATGGGTCCAAAATACATCACCAGAACACACTCCATTCTTAATGATGGGTCCAAAATACATCACCAGAACACACTCCATTCTTAATGATGGGTCCAAAATACATCACCAGAACACACTCCATTCTTAATGATGGGTCCAAAATACATCACCAGAACACACTCCATTCTTAATGATGGGTCCAAAATACATCACCAGAACACACTCCATTCTTAATGATGGGTCCAAAATACATCACCAGAACACACTCCATTCTTAATGATGGGTCCAAAATACATCACCAGAACACACTCCATTCTTAATGATGGTCCAAAATACATCACCAGAACACACTCCATTCTTAATGATGGGTCCAAAATACATCACCAGAACACACTCCATTCTTAATGATGGGTCCAAAATACATCACCAGAACACACTCCATTCTTAATGATGGGTCCAAAATACATCACCAGAACACACTCCATTCTTAATGATGGGTCCAAAATACATCACCAGAACACACTCCATTCTTAATGATGGGTCCAAAATACATCACCAGAACACACTCCATTCTTAATGATGGGTCCAAAATACATCACCAGAACACACTCCATTCTTAATGATGGGTCCAAAATACATCACCAGAACACACTCCATTCTTAATGATGGGTCCAAAATATATCACCAGAACACACTCCATTCTTAATGATGGGTCCAAAATACATCACCAGAACACACTCCATTCTTAATGATGGGTCCAAAATACATCACCAGAACACACTCCATTCTTAATGATGGGTCCAAAATACATCACCAGAACACACTCCATTCTTAATGATGGGTCCAAAATACATCACCAGAACACACTCCATTCTTAATGATGGGTCCAAAATACATCACCAGAACACACTCCATTCTTAATGATGGTCCAAAATACATCACCAGAACACACTCCATTCTTAATGATGGGTCCAAAATACATCACCAGAACACACTCCATTCTTAATGATGGGTCCAAAATACATCACCAGAACACACTCCATTCTTAATGATGGGTCCAAAATACATCACCAGAACACACTCCATTCTTAATGATGGGTCCAAAATACATCACCAGAACACACTCCATTCTTAATGATGGGTCCAAAATACATCACCAGAACACACTCCATTCTTAATGATGGGTCCAAAATACATCACCAGAACACACTCCATTCTTAATGATGGGTCCAAAATACATCACCAGAACACACTCCATTCTTAATGATGGGTCCAAAATACATCACCAGAACACACTCCATTCTTAATGATGGGTCCAAAATACATCACCAGAACACACTCCATTCTTAATGATGGGTCCAAAATACATCACCAGAACACACTCCATTCTTAATGATGGGTCCAAAATACATCACCAGAACACACTCCATTCTTAATGATGGGTCCAAAATACATCACCAGAACACACTCCATTCTTAATGATGGTCCAAAATACATCACCAGAACACACTCCATTCTTAATGATGGGTCCAAAATACATCACCAGAACACACTCCATTCTTAATGATGGGTCCAAAATACATCACCAGAACACACTCCATTCTTAATGATGGTCCAAAATACATCACCAAACACACTCCATTCTTAATGATGGGTCCAAAATACATCACCAGAACACACTCCATTCTTAATGATGGGTCCAAAATACATCACCAGAACACACTCCATTCTTAATGATGGGTCCAAAATACATCACCAGAACACACTCCATTCTTAATGATGGGTCCAAAATACATCACCAGAACACACTCCATTCTTAATGATGGGTCCAAAATACATCACCAGAACACACTCCATTCTTAATGATGGGTCCAAAATACATCACCAGAACACACTCCATTCTTAATGATGGGTCCAAAATACATCACCAGAACACACTCCATTCTTAATGATGGGTCCAAAATACATCACCAGAACACACTCCATTCTTAATGATGGGTCCAAAATACATCACCAGAACACACTCCATTCTTAATGATGGGTCCAAAATACATCACCAGAACACACTCCATTCTTAATGATGGGTCCAAAATACATCACCAGAACACACTCCATTCTTAATGATGGGTCCAAAATACATCACCAGAACACACTCCATTCTTAATGATGGGTCCAAAATACATCACCAGAACACACTCCATTCTTAATGATGGGTCCAAAATACATCACCAGAACACACTCCATTCTTAATGATGGGTCCAAAATACATCAGCAGAACACACTTCATTCTTAATGATGAATCCAAAATACATCACCAGAACACACTCCTTTCTTAATGATGGGTCCAAAATACATCAGCAGAACACACTCCATTCTTAATGATGGGTCCAAAATACATCACCGGAACACACTCCATTCTTAATGATGGGTCCAAAATATATCACCAGAACACACTCCATTCTTAATGATGGGTCCAAAATACATCACCAGAACACACTCCATTCTTAATGATGGGTCCAAAATACATCACCAGAACACACTCCATTCTTAATGATGGGTCCAAAATACATCACCAGAACACACTCCATTCTTAATGATGGGTCCAAAATATATCACCAGAACACACTCCATTCTTAATGATGGTCCAAAATACATCACCAGAACACACTCCATTCTTAATGATGGGTCCAAAATACATCACCAGAACACACTCCATTCTTAATGATGGGTCCAAAATACATCACCAGAACACACTCCATTCTTAATGATGGGTCCAAAATACATCACCAGAACACACTCCATTCTTAATGATGGGTCCAAAATATATCACCAGAACACACTCCATTCTTAATGATGGTCCAAAATACATCACCAGAACACACTCCATTCTTAATGATGGGTCCAAAATACATCACCAGAACACACTCCATTCTTAATGATGGGTCCAAAATACATCACCAGAACACACTCCATTCTTAATGATGGTCCAAAATACATCACCAGAACACACTCCATTCTTAATGATGGGTCCAAAATACATCACCAGAACACACTCCATTCTTAATGATGGGTCCAAAATACATCACCAGAACACACTCCATTCTTAATGATGGGTCCAAAATACATCACCAGAACACACTCCATTCTTAATGATGGGTCCAAAATACATCACCAGAACACACTCCATTCTTAATGATGGGTCCAAAATACATCACCAAACACACTCCATTCTTAATGATGGGTCCAAAATACATCACCAGAACACACTCCATTCTTAATGATGGGTCCAAAATACATCACCAGAACACACTCCATTCTTAATGATGGTCCAAAATATATCACCAGAACACACTCCATTCTTAATGATGGGTCCAAAATACATCACCAGAACACACTCCATTCTTAATGATGGGTCCAAAATACATCACCAGAACACACTCCATTCTTAATGATGGGTCCAAAATACATCACCAGAACACACTCCATTCTTAATGATGGGTCCAAAATACATCACCAGAACACACTCCATTCTTAATGATGGTCCAAAATACATCACCAGAACACACTCCATTCTTAATGATGGGTCCAAAATACATCACCAGAACACACTCCATTCTTAATGATGGGTCCAAAATACATCACCAGAACACACTCCATTCTTAATGATGGGTCCAAAATACATCACCAGAACACACTCCATTCTTAATGATGGTCCAAAATACATCACCAGAACACACTCCATTCTTAATGATGGGTCCAAAATACATCACCAGAACACACTCCATTCTTAATGATGGGTCCAAAATACATCACCAGAACACACTCCATTCTTAATGATGGTCCAAAATACATCACCAGAACACACTCCATTCTTAATGATGGGTCCAAAATACATCACCAGAACACACTCCATTCTTAATGATGGGTCCAAAATACATCACCAGAACACACTCCATTCTTAATGATGGGTCCAAAATACATCACCAGAACACACTCCATTCTTAATGATGGGTCCAAAATACATCACCAGAACACACTCCATTCTTAATGATGGGTCCAAAATACATCACCAGAACACACTCCATTCTTAATGATGGGTCCAAAATACATCACCAGAACACACTCCATTCTTAATGATGGGTCCAAAATACATCACCAGAACACACTCCATTCTTAATGATGGGTCCAAAATACATCACCAGAACACACTCCATTCTTAATGATGGGTCCAAAATACATCACCAGAACACACTCCATTCTTAATGATGGGTCCAAAATACATCACCAGAACACACTCCATTCTTAATGATGGGTCCAAAATACATCACCAGAACACACTCCATTCTTAATGATGGTCCAAAATACATCACCAGAACACACTCCATTCTTAATGATGGGTCCAAAATACATCACCAGAACACACTCCATTCTTAATGATGGGTCCAAAATACATCACCAGAACACACTCCATTCTTAATGATGGGTCCAAAATACATCACCAGAACACACTCCATTCTTAATGATGGTCCAAAATACATCACCAGAACACACTCCATTCTTAATGATGGGTCCAAAATACATCACCAGAACACACTCCATTCTTAATGATGGGTCCAAAATACATCACCAGAACACACTCCATTCTTAATGATGGTCCAAAATACATCACCAGAACACACTCCATTCTTAATGATGGGTCCAAAATACATCACCAGAACACACTCCATTCTTAATGATGGGTCCAAAATACATCACCAGAACACACTCCATTCTTAATGATGGGTCCAAAATACATCACCAGAACACACTCCATTCTTAATGATGGGTCCAAAATACATCACCAGAACACACTCCATTCTTAATGATGGGTCCAAAATACATCACCAGAACACACTCCATTCTTAATGATGGGTCCAAAATACATCACCAGAACACACTCCATTCTTAATGATGGGTCCAAAATACATCACCAGAACACACTCCATTCTTAATGATGGGTCCAAAATACATCACCAGAACACACTCCATTCTTAATGATGGGTCCAAAATACATCACCAGAACACACTCCATTCTTAATGATGGGTCCAAAATACATCACCAGAACACACTCCATTCTTAATGATGGGTCCAAAATACATCACCAGAACACACTCCATTCTTAATGATGGGTCCAAAATACATCACCAGAACACACTCCATTCTTAATGATGGGTCCAAAATACATCACCAGAACACACTCCATTCTTAATGATGGGTCCAAAATACATCACCAGAACACACTCCATTCTTAATGATGGGTCCAAAATACATCACCAGAACACACTCCATTCTTAATGATGGTCCAAAATACATCACCAGAACACACTCCATTCTTAATGATGGGTCCAAAATACATCACCAGAACACACTCCATTCTTAATGATGGGTCCAAAATACATCACCAGAACACACTCCATTCTTAATGATGGGTCCAAAATACATCACCAGAACACACTCCATTCTTAATGATGGTCCAAAATACATCACCAGAACACACTCCATTCTTAATGATGGGTCCAAAATACATCACCAGAACACACTCCATTCTTAATGATGGGTCCAAAATACATCACCAGAACACACTCCATTCTTAATGATGGGTCCAAAATACATCACCAGAACACACTCCATTCTTAATGATGGGTCCAAAATACATCACCAGAACACACTCCATTCTTAATGATGGGTCCAAAATACATCACCAGAACACACTCCATTCTTAATGATGGGTCCAAAATACATCACCAGAACACACTCCATTCTTAATGATGGGTCCAAAATACATCACCAGAACACACTCCATTCTTAATGATGGGTCCAAAATACATCACCAGAACACACTCCATTCTTAATGATGGGTCCAAAATACATCACCAGAACACACTCCATTCTTAATGATGGGTCCAAAATACATCACCAGAACACACTCCATTCTTAATGATGGGTCCAAAATACATCACCAGAACACACTCCATTCTTAATGATGGGTCCAAAATATATCACCAGAACACACTCCATTCTTAATGATGGGTCCAAAATACATCACCAGAACACACTCCATTCTTAATGATGGGTCCAAAATACATCACCAGAACACACTCCATTCTTAATGATGGGTCCAAAATACATCACCAGAACACACTCCATTCTTAATGATGGGTCCAAAATACATCACCAGAACACACTCCATTCTTAATGATGGGTCCAAAATACATCACCAGAACACACTCCATTCTTAATGATGGTCCAAAATACATCACCAGAACACACTCCATTCTTAATGATGGTCCAAAATACATCACCAGAACACACTCCATTCTTAATGATGGGTCCAAAATACATCACCAGAACACACTCCATTCTTAATGATGGGTCCAAAATACATCACCAGAACACACTCCATTCTTAATGATGGGTCCAAAATACATCACCAGAACACACTCCATTCTTAATGATGGGTCCAAAATACATCACCAGAACACACTCCATTCTTAATGATGGTCCAAAATACATCACCAGAACACACTCCATTCTTAATGATGGTCCAAAATACATCACCAGAACACACTCCATTCTTAATGATGGGTCCAAAATACATCACCAGAACACACTCCATTCTTAATGATGGGTCCAAAATACATCACCAGAACACACTCCATTCTTAATGATGGGTCCAAAATACATCACCAGAACACACTCCATTCTTAATGATGGTCCAAAATATATCACCAGAACACACTCCATTCTTAATGATGGGTCCAAAATATATCACCAGAACACACTCCATTCTTAATGATGGGTCCAAAATACATCACCAGAACACACTCCATTCTTAATGATGGGTCCAAAATACATCACCAGAACACACTCCATTCTTAATGATGGGTCCAAAATACATCACCAGAACACACTCCATTCTTAATGATGGGTCCAAAATACATCACCAGAACACACTCCATTCTTAATGATGGGTCCAAAATACATCACCAGAACACACTCCATTCTTAATGATGGGTCCAAAATACATCACCAGAACACACTCCATTCTTAATGATGGGTCCAAAATACATCACCAGAACACACTCCATTCTTAATGATGGTCCAAAATACATCACCAGAACACACTCCATTCTTAATGATGGGTCCAAAATACATCACCAGAACACACTCCATTCTTAATGATGGGTCCAAAATACATCACCAGAACACACTCCATTCTTAATGATGGGTCCAAAATACATCACCAGAACACACTCCATTCTTAATGATGGGTCCAAAATACATCACCAGAACACACTCCATTCTTAATGATGGGTCCAAAATACATCACCAGAACACACTCCATTCTTAATGATGGGTCCAAAATACATCACCAGAACACACTCCATTCTTAATGATGGTCCAAAATACATCACCAGAACACACTCCATTCTTAATGATGGGTCCAAAATACATCACCAGAACACACTCCATTCTTAATGATGGGTCCAAAATACATCACCAGAACACACTCCATTCTTAATGATGGGTCCAAAATACATCACCAGAACACACTCCATTCTTAATGATGGTCCAAAATACATCACCAGAACACACTCCATTCTTAATGATGGGTCCAAAATACATCACCAGAACACACTCCATTCTTAATGATGGGTCCAAAATACATCACCAGAACACACTCCATTCTTAATGATGGGTCCAAAATATATCACCAGAACACACTCCATTCTTAATGATGGGTCCAAAATACATCACCAGAACACACTCCATTCTTAATGATGGGTCCAAAATACATCACCAGAACACACTCCATTCTTAATGATGGGTCCAAAATACATCACCAGAACACACTCCATTCTTAATGATGGGTCCAAAATACATCACCAGAACACACTCCATTCTTAATGATGGGTCCAAAATACATCACCAGAACACACTCCATTCTTAATGATGGGTCCAAAATACATCACCAGAACACACTCCATTCTTAATGATGGGTCCAAAATATATCACCAGAACACACTCCATTCTTAATGATGGGTCCAAAATACATCACCAGAACACACTCCATTCTTAATGATGGGTCCAAAATACATCACCAGAACACACTCCATTCTTAATGATGGGTCCAAAATACATCACCAGAACACACTCCATTCTTAATGATGGGTCCAAAATATATCACCAGAACACACTCCATTCTTAATGATGGGTCCAAAATACATCACCAGAACACACTCCATTCTTAATGATGGGTCCAAAATACATCACCAGAACACACTCCATTCTTAATGATGGGTCCAAAATACATCACCAGAACACACTCCATTCTTAATGATGGGTCCAAAATACATCACCAAACACACTCCATTCTTAATGATGGGTCCAAAATACATCACCAGAACACACTCCATTCTTAATGATGGGTCCAAAATACATCACCAGAACACACTCCATTCTTAATGATGGGTCCAAAATACATCACCAGAACACACTCCATTCTTAATGATGGGTCCAAAATACATCACCAGAACACACTCCATTCTTAATGATGGGTCCAAAATACATCACCAGAACACACTCCATTCTTAATGATGGTCCAAAATACATCACCAGAACACACTCCATTCTTAATGATGGGTCCAAAATACATCACCAGAACACACTCCATTCTTAATGATGGGTCCAAAATACATCACCAGAACACACTCCATTCTTAATGATGGGTCCAAAATACATCACCAGAACACACTCCATTCTTAATGATGGGTCCAAAATACATCACCAGAACACACTCCATTCTTAATGATGGGTCCAAAATACATCACCAGAACACACTCCATTCTTAATGATGGGTCCAAAATACATCACCAGAACACACTCCATTCTTAATGATGGGTCCAAAATACATCACCAGAACACACTCCATTCTTAATGATGGGTCCAAAATACATCACCAGAACACACTCCATTCTTAATGATGGGTCCAAAATACATCACCAGAACACACTCCATTCTTAATGATGGGTCCAAAATACATCACCAGAACACACTCCATTCTTAATGATGGTCCAAAATACATCACCAGAACACACTCCATTCTTAATGATGGGTCCAAAATACATCACCAGAACACACTCCATTCTTAATGATGGTCCAAAATACATCACCAGAACACACTCCATTCTTAATGATGGGTCCAAAATACATCACCAGAACACACTCCATTCTTAATGATGGGTCCAAAATACATCACCAGAACACACTCCATTCTTAATGATGGGTCCAAAATACATCACCAGAACACACTCCATTCTTAATGATGGGTCCAAAATACATCACCAGAACACACTCCATTCTTAATGATGGGTCCAAAATACATCACCAGAACACACTCCATTCTTAATGATGGGTCCAAAATACATCACCAGAACACACTCCATTCTTAATGATGGGTCCAAAATACATCACCAGAACACACTCCATTCTTAATGATGGGTCCAAAATACATCACCAGAACACACTCCATTCTTAATGATGGGTCCAAAATACATCACCAGAACACACTCCATTCTTAATGATGGGTCCAAAATACATCACCAGAACACACTCCATTCTTAATGATGGGTCCAAAATACATCACCAGAACACACTCCATTCTTAATGATGGGTCCAAAATACATCACCAGAACACACTCCATTCTTAATGATGGGTCCAAAATACATCACCAGAACACACTCCATTCTTAATGATGGGTCCAAAATACATCACCAGAACACACTCCATTCTTAATGATGGGTCCAAAATACATCACCAGAACACACTCCATTCTTAATGATGGTCCAAAATACATCACCAGAACACACTCCATTCTTAATGATGGGTCCAAAATACATCACCAGAACACACTCCATTCTTAATGATGGGTCCAAAATACATCACCAGAACACACTCCATTCTTAATGATGGGTCCAAAATACATCACCAGAACACACTCCATTCTTAATGATGGTCCAAAATACATCACCAGAACACACTCCATTCTTAATGATGGGTCCAAAATACATCACCAGAACACACTCCATTCTTAATGATGGGTCCAAAATACATCACCAGAACACACTCCATTCTTAATGATGGGTCCAAAATACATCACCAGAACACACTCCATTCTTAATGATGGGTCCAAAATACATCACCAGAACACACTCCATTCTTAATGATGGGTCCAAAATACATCACCAGAACACACTCCATTCTTAATGATGGTCCAAAATACATCACCAGAACACACTCCATTCTTAATGATGGGTCCAAAATACATCACCAGAACACACTCCATTCTTAATGATGGGTCCAAAATACATCACCAGAACACACTCCATTCTTAATGATGGGTCCAAAATACATCACCAGAACACACTCCATTCTTAATGATGGGTCCAAAATACATCACCAGAACACACTCCATTCTTAATGATGGGTCCAAAATACATCACCAGAACACACTCCATTCTTAATGATGGGTCCAAAATACATCACCAGAACACACTCCATTCTTAATGATGGGTCCAAAATACATCACCAGAACACACTCCATTCTTAATGATGGTCCAAAATACATCACCAGAACACACTCCATTCTTAATGATGGTCCAAAATACATCACCAGAACACACTCCATTCTTAATGATGGATACAAAATATATCACAAGAACACAATCCATTCTTAATGATGTGTCCAAAATACATCACCAGAACACACTCCATTCTTAATGATGGGTCCAAAATATATCACCAGAACACACTCCATTCTTAATGATGGGTCCAAAATACATCACCAGGAGACACACCATTCTTAATGATGGGTTCAAAATTCATCTCCAGAACACACTCCATTCTTAATGATGGATACAAAATATATCACCAGAACACAATCCATTCTTAATGATGGGTCCAAAATACATCACCAGAACACACTCCATTCTTAATGATGGGTCCAAAATACATCACCAGAACACACTCCATTCTTAATGATGGGTCCAAAATACATCACCAGAACACACTCCATTCTTAATGATGGGTCCAAAATACATCACCAGAACACACTCCATTCTTAATGATGGGTCCAAAATACATCACCAGAACACACTCCATTCTTAATGATGGGTCCAAAATACATCACCAGAACACACTCCATTCTTAATGATGGGTCCAAAATACATCACCAGAACACACTCCATTCTTAATGATGGGTCCAAAATACATCACCAGAACACACTCCATTCTTAATGATGGGTCCAAAATACATCACCAGAACACACTCCATTCTTAATGATGGGTCCAAAATACATCACCAGAACACACTCCATTCTTAATGATGGGTCCAAAATACATCACCAGAACACACTACATTCTTAATGATGGGTCCAAAATACATCACCAGAACACACTCCATTCTTAATGATGAGGTCCAAAATATATCACCAGAAAACACTCCATTCTTTATTGAAGGGTCCAAAATACATCACCAGAACACACTCATTCTTATGATGGGTCCAAAATACATCACCAAACACACTCCATTCTTAATGATGGTCCAAAATATATCACCAGAACACACTCCATTCTTAATGATGGTTCCAAAATACATCACCAGAAACATACTCCATTCTTAATGACGGGTTCCAAAATACATCACCAGAACACACTCCATTCTTAATGATGGGTCCAAAATATATCACCAGAACACACTCCATTCTTAATGATGGGTCCAAAATACATCACCAGAACACACTCCATTCTTATGATGGGTCCAAAATACATCACCAGAACACAATCCATTCTTAATGATGAGTCCAAAATATCATCAGCAGACACACTCAATCTTAATGATGGATCCAAAATACATCAGCAGAACACACTCCATTCTTAATGAATGGCCCAAAATACATCAGCAGAACACACTCCATTCTTAATGATTGGCCCAAAATACATCACCAGAACACACTCCATTCTTAATGATGGGTCAAAATATATCACCAGAACAAACACCATTCTTAATGATGGGTCCAAAATTCATCACCAGAACACACTCCATTCTTAATGAATGGCCCAAAATACATCACCAGAACACACTCCATTCTTAATGATGGGTCCAAAATACATCACCAGAACACACTCCATTCTTAATGATGATCCAAAATACATCACCAGAACACACTCCATTCTTAATGATGGGCCCAAAATACATCACCAGAACACACTCCATTCTTAATGATGGGTCCAAAATACATCACCAGAACACACTCCATTCTTAATGATGGGTCCAAAATATATCACCAGAACACACTCCATTCTTAATGATGGGTCCAAAATACATCACCAGAACACACTCCATTCTTAATGATGGGTCCAAAATACATCACCAGAACACACTCCATTCTTAATGATGGGTCCAAAATACATCACCAGAACACACTCCATTCTTAATGATGGTCCAAAATATATCACCAGAACACACTCCATTCTTAATGATGGGTCCAAAATACATCACCAGAACACACTCCATTCTTAATGATGGGTCCAAAATACATCACCAGGACACACTCCATTCTTAATGATGGGTCCAAAATACATCACCAGATCACACTCCATTCTTAATGATGGATCCAAAATATATCACCAGAACACACTCCATTCTTAATGATGGGTCCAAAATACATCGCCAAAGCAGACTCCATTCTTAATGATGGGTCCAAAATACATCACCAGAACACACTCCATTCTTAATGATGGGTCCAAAATACATCACCAGAACACACTCCATTCTTAATGATGGGTCCAAAATACATCACCAGAACACACTCCATTCTTAATGATCGGTCCAAAATACATCACCGGAACACACTCCATTCTTAATGATGGGTCCAGAATTCATCACCAGAACACACTCCATTCTTAATGATGGGTCAAAATATATCACCAGAACAAACAGCATTCTTAATGATGGATCCAAATTCATCACAGAACAACACTCCGTTCTTAATGATGGGTCCAAATATTCATCTCCAGAACACAATCCTTTCTTAATGATGGGTCCAAAATACATTCCAGAACAAACTCCATTCTTAATGATGGATCCAAAATACATCAGCAGAAGCACACTCGATTTTAATGATGGATCCAAAATTATCAACAGAACAACTGCATTCTAAGTGATGGATCCAAAATACATCATCCAGAACACACTCCTTTCTTAATGGTTGGGTCAAAATACATCAGCAGAACAAAGCTCATTCTTAATGATGGATCCAACTTCATCAGCAGAACATAAATCCTTTTTAATGATGGGTCCAAAATACATCACGCAGAACACACTCCATTCCTAATGATGAGATCCAAAATACATCAGCCGAACACACTCATTCTTAATGATGGTCCAAAATTCATCACCAGAACACAATCCATTCTAATGATGGGTCCAAACTTCATCACCAGAACACCCTCCATTCTTAATGAATGGCCCAAAATACATCACCAAACACACTCCATTCTTCATGATGTGTCCAAAATACATCACCGGAACACACTCCATTCTTAATGATGGGTCCAAAATTCATCACCAGAACACAATCCATTCTTAATGATGGGTCCAAAATACATCACCAGATCACACTCCATTCTTAATGATGGTTCCAAAATACATCACCGGAAAACACTCCATTCTTAATGATGGATACAAAATACATCACCAGAACACACTCCATTCTTAATGATGGGTCCAAAATATATCACCAGAAACACAATCCATTCTTAATGGATGGATTCCAAATACATCAGCAGAACACACTCAATTCTTAATGATGGGTCCAAAATTCATCACCAGAACACACTCCATTCTTAATGAATGGTCCAAAATACATCACCAGAACACACTCCATTCTTAATGATGAGTCAAAATATATCACCAGAACAAACAACATTCTTAATGATGGATCCAAAATTCATCAGGCAGAAATCACGCACTCCATTCTTAATGATGGGTCAAAATATATCACAGATCAAACAACATTCTTAATGATGGATCCAAAATTCATCAGCAGAACACACTCCATTCTTAATGAATGGCCCAAAATACATCAGCAGAACACACTCCATTCTTAATGAATGGTCCAAAATACATCACGACAGAACACACTCCATTCTTAATGATGGGTCCAAAATACATCACCAAAACACACTCCACTCTTAATGATGGGTCCAAACTACATCACCGGAACACCCTCCATTCTTGCTGATGAGCCAAAATACATCACCAGAACACAAGCCATTTTATATTATGGGTCCAAAGTTACTATCAGCAGAACAAACTCCATTCTTAATGATAGAATCCAAAATACATCACGGGAACACACTCCATTTTTAATGTTGGGTCCAAAATTCATCACCAGAACACACTCCATTCTAATGATGGGTCCAAAAGATATCTCCAAAACACACTCCATTCTTAATGATAGGTGCCCAAAATACATCACCAGAACACATCCATTCTTAATGATGGGTCCAAAATACATCACCATATACACACTCCATCTTAATGATGGGTCCAAAATGTATCACCGAAAACTACAATCCTTCTTAATGATGGGTCCAAATACATCCCAGAACACATCCATTCTTAATGATGGGTCAAAAATACATCTAGCAGAACACACATCCATTCTTAATGATGGGTCCAAAATACATCACCAGAAGCACACTCCATTCTTAATGATGGGATCCAAAAATATCATCACCAGAACACACTCCATTCCTTAATGATGGGTCCCAAAATACATTCACCAGAACACACTCCATTCTTAATGATGGGATACAGAAATATATCACCAGAACACACTCCATTCTTAATGATGGGTCCAAAATACTATCACCAGGACACACTTCATTCGTAATGAGGATCCAAATATCATCACCAATACACACTCATTCTTAATGACTGGTTCCAAAATTACATCACCAGAACACACCTCATTTTAATGAATGGGACCAAAAGACATCACCAGAACACACACCATTCTTAATGATGGGTCCAACGTTCATCACCAGAACACAATCCATTCTTAATGATGGGATCCAAAATATATCAGCCCGAACACACTCCATTCTTAATGATGGATCAAAATACATCACCAGAACACAATCACCATTCTTAATGATGGCTCCAAAATACATCACAGAACCAGACTCCATTCTTAATGATGGGTCCAAAATACATCACCAGAACACAATCATTCTTAATGATGAGTCCAAAATATATCACCAGAACACACTCCATTCTTAATGAAGGTCCAAAATACATCACCAGACACACTCCATTTCTTAATGATGGGTCTCCAAATACATCATCCAGAACACACTCCATTCTTAATGATGGAGCTCCAAAATACATCGCAGAACACAATCCATTCTTAATGATGGTCCAAATACATCACCAGAACACAATCCATTCTTAATGATGGTCCCAAATACATCACCAGAACACACTCCATTCTTAATGATGGTCCAAAATACGATCACCAGAAACACACTCATTCTTAATGAATGGGCCCAAAATACATCAGCAGAACACACTTTATTCTTAATGATGGGTCCAAAATTTATTACCAGAACACACTCCATTCTTAATGATGGGTCCAAAATTCATCACCAGAACACACTCCATTCTTAATGAATGGCCCAAATACATCACCAGAAAACACTCCATTCTTAATGATGGGTCCAAAATATATCACCAGAACAAACACCATTCTTAATGATGGGTCCAAAATACATCACCAGAACACACTCCATTCTTAATGATTGGCCCAAAATACATCACCAGAACACACTCCATTCTTAATGATGGGTCCAAAATACATCACCAGAACAAACTCCATTCTTAATGATGAATCCAAAATACATCACCAGAACAAACTCATTCTTAATGATGGATCCAAAATACATCACCAGAACACACTCCATTCTTAATGTTGGTTCCAAAATATATCACCAGAACACACTCCATTCTTAATGATGGGTCCAAAATACATCACCAGAACACACTCCATTCTTAATGAATGGTCCAAAATACATCACCAGAACACACTCCATTCTTAATGATGAGTCAAAATATATCACCAGAACAAACTCCATTCTTAATGAATGGCCCAAAATATATCACCAGAACACACTCCATTCTTAATGATGGGTCCAAAATACATCACCAGAACACACTCCATTCTTAATGATGGGTCCAAAATACATCACCAGAACACACTCCATTCTTAATGATGGGTCCAAAATACATCACCAGAACACACTCCATTCTTAATGATGGGTCCAAAATACATCACCAGAACACACTCCATTCTTAATGATGGGTCCAAAATATATCACCAGAAAACAATCCATTCTTAATGATGGGTCCAAAATACATAACCAGAACACACTCCATTCTTAATGATGGTCCAAATACTCACCAGAACACACTCCATTCTTAATGATGGGTCCAAAATATATCAACAAAACAAATCACATTCTTAATGATGGATACAAAATACATCACCAGAACACACTCCATTCTTAATGATGGATCCAAAATATATCAGCAGAAACAAACTCCATTCTTAATGATGGATCCGAAAATACATCACCAGAACACACTCCATTCTTAATGATGAGTCCAAAATATATCACCAGAACAACCTCCATTCTTATGATGGATCCCAAAATACATCACCAGAACACACTCATTCTTAATGATGGTCCAAAATACATCACCAGAACACACTCAATTCTTAATGAATGGATGCAAAATACATAACCAGAACACACACCATTCATAATGATGGATCCAAAATTCATCAGCAAGAACACACTCCATTCTTAATGATGAATCCCAAAATACATCACCAGAACACAATCAATTCTTAATGATGGAATCCAAATATATCACCAAAACACACTCATTCTTTATGATTGGTCCAAAATACATCACCGGAACACACTCCATTCTTAATGATGGGTCAAAATACATCACCAGATCACACTCCATTCTTAATGATGGGTCCAAAATACATCACCAGAACACACTCCATTCTTAATGATGGGTCCAAAATACATCACTGGAACACACTCCATTCCTAATGAATGGTCCAAAATACATCACCAGAACACACTCCATTCTTAATGATGGGTCCAAAATACATCACAAGAACACACTCCATTCTTAATGATGGGTCCAAAATTCATCACCAGAACAAACACCATTATTAATGATGGATCCAAAATACATCGGCAGAACACACTCCATTCTTAATGATGGGTCCAAAATACATCACCAGAACACAACTCCATTCTTAATGATCGGTCCAAATACATCACCGAACACACTCATTCTTAATGATGGGATCCAAAATATATCAGCAGAACACACTCCATTCTTAATGATGGGTCCAAAATATATCACCAGAACACACTCCATTCTTAATGATGGGTCCAAAATACATCACCAGAACACACTCCATTCTTAATATCGGTCCAAAATATATCACCAAAACACACTCCATTCTTAATGATGGGTCCAAAATACATCACCAGAACACACTCCATTCTTAATGATGGGTCCAAAATATATCACCAGAACACACTCCATTCTTAATGATTGGTCCAAAATATATCACCAGAACACACTCCATTCTTAATGATGGGTCCAAAATATATCACCAGAACAAACACCATTCTTAATGATGGATCCAAAATACATCAGCAGAACACACTCCATTCTTAATGATGGGTCCAAAATACATCACCAGAACACACTCCATTCTTAATGATGGGTCCAAAATACATCACCAGAACACACTCCATTCTTAATGATGGGTCCAAAATATATCACCAGAACACACTCCATTCTTAATGATGGGTCCAAAATACATCACCAGAACACACTCCATTCTTAATGATGGGTCCAAAATATATCACCCAAACACACTCCATTCTTAATGATGGATCCAAAATAATTCAACAGATCACGCTTCATTCTTAATTATCTGTCCAAAATACATCACCAGAACACACTCCATTCTTAATGATGGGTCCAAAATACATCACCAAAACACACTCCATTCTTAATAATGGGACCAAAACACATCACCAGGACACACTCCATTCTTAATGATGGGTCCAAAATACATCACCGGAACACCCTCCATTCTTATTGATGGCTCCAAGATATATCACCCAAACACACTCCATTCTTAATGATGGTTCCAAAATATATCACCAAAACACACTCCATTCTTAATGATGGGTCAAAATATATCACCAGAACAAACACCATTCTTAATAATGGGACCAAAACACATCACCAGAACACACTCCATTCTTAATGATGGGTCCAAAATACATCACCGGAACACCCTCCATTCTTAATGATGGCTCCAAGATATATCACCCAAACACACTCCATTCTTAATGATGGGTCCAAAATATATCACCAGAACACACTGCATTGTTAATGATGGGTCCAAATGTATCACCAGAACACAATCCATTCTTAATGATGGGTCCAAAATACATAACCAGAACACACTCCATTCTTAATGATGGGTCCAAAATACATCACCAAACACACTCCATTCTTAATGATGGGTCCAAAATACATCACCAGAACACACTCCATTCTTAATGATGGGTCCAAAATACATCACCAGAACACACTCCATTCTTAATGATGGGTCCAAAATACATCACCAGAACACACTCCATTCTTAATGATGGTCCAAAATACATCACCAGAACACACTCCATTCTTAATGATGGGTCCAAAATACATCACCAACACACTCCATTCTTAATGATGGGTCCAAAATACATCACCAGAACACAATCCATTCTTAATGATGGGTCCAAAATATATCACCAGAACACACTCCATTCTTAATGATGGGCCCAAAATATATCACCAGAACACTCTCAATTCTTAATGATGGGTCCAAAATATATCACCAGAACACACTCCATTCTTAATGATGGGTCCAAAATACATCACCAGAACACACTCCATTCTTAATGATGGGTCCAAAATACATCACCAGAACACACTCCATTCTTAATGATGAATCCCAAATATATCACCAGAACACACTCCGTTCTTAATGATGGGTCAAAATACATCACCGGCACACACTCCATTCTTAATGATGGGTCCAAAATATATCACCAGAACACACTCCATTCTTAATGATGAGTCCGAATTATGTCACCATAACACACTACATTCTTAATGATTTGTCCAAAATACATGAACAAAACACAATCCATTCTTAATGATGGATCCAAAATACATCACCAGAACACACTCCATTCTTAATGATGGTTCCAAAATATATCACCAGAACACACTCCATTCTTAATGATGGTCCAAAATACATCACCAGAACACACTCCATTCTTAATGATGGGTCCAAAATACATCACCAGAACACACTCCATTCTTAATGATGGGTCCAAAATACATCACCAGAACACACTCCATTCTTAATGATGGGTCCAAAATACATCACCAGAACACACTCCATTCTTAATGATGGGTCCAAAATATATCACCAGAACACACTCCATTCTTAATGATGGGTCCAAAATATATCACCAGAACACACTCCATTCTTAATGATGAATCCAAAATATATCACCAGAACACACTCCATTCTTAATGATGGGTCAAAATATATCACCAGAACAAACACCATTCTTAATGAATGGCCCAAAATACATCACCAGAACACACTCCATTCTTAATGATGGGTCCAAAATACATCACCAGAACACACTCCATTCTTAATGAATGGCCCAAAATATATCACCAGAACACACTCCATTCTTAATGATGGGTCCAAAATACATCACCAGAACACACTCCATTCTTAATGATGTGTCCAAAATATATCAACAAAACACAATCCATTCTTAATGATGGATCCAAAATATATCACCAGAACACACTCCATTCTTAATGATGGGTCCAAAATATATCACCAGAACACACTCCATTCTTAATGATGGGTCCAAAATACATCACCAGAACACAATCCATTCTTAATGATGGGTCCAAAATACATCACCAGAACACACTCCATTCTTAATGATGGGTCCAAAATACATCACCAGAACACACTCCATTCTTAATGATGGGTCCAAAATACATCACCAGAACACACTCCATTCTTAATGATGGGTCCAAAATATATCACCAGAACACACTCCATTCTTAATGATGGGTCCAAAATACATCACCAAAGCAGACTCCATTCTTAATGATGGGTCCAAAATTCATCTCCAGAACACACTCCATTCTTAATGATGGTTCCAAAATATATCACCAGAACACAATCCATTCTTAATGATGGGTCCAAAATATAAAACCAGAACACAATCTATTCTTAATGATTAGTCCAAAATAGATCACCAGAACACACTTCATTCTTAATGATGGATACAAAATACGTCACCAATACACACTCCATTCTTAATGATGGGTCCAAAATATATCACCAATACACACTCCATTCTTAATGATGGGTCCAAAATACATCACCAGAACACACTCCATTCTTAATCATGGCTCCAAGATATATCACCCAAACACACTCCATTCTTAATGATGGGTCCAAAATATATCACCAGAACACACTCCATTCTTAATGATGGGTCCAAAATATATCACCAGAACACACTCCATTCTTAATGATGAATCCAAAATATATCACCAAAACACACTCCATTCTTAATGATGGGTCCAAAATACATCACCAGAACACACTCCATTCTTAATGATGGGTCCAAAATACATCACCAGAACACACTCCATTCTTAATGATGGGTCCAAAATACATCACCAGAACACACTCCATTCTTAATGATGGGTCCAAAATATATCACCAGAAAACAATCCATTCTTAATGATGGATACAAAATATATCACCAGAACACACTCCATTCTTAATGATGGGTCCAAAATACATCACCAAAGCATACTCCATTCTTAATGATGGGTCCAAAATACATCACCAGAACACACTCCATTCTTAATGATGGGTCCAAAATATATCACCAGAACACACTCCATTCTTAATGATGGGTCCAAAATACATCACCAGAACACACTCCATTCTTAATGATGGGTCCAAAATATATCACCAGAACACACTCCATTCTTAATGATGGGTCCAAAATACATCACCAAACACACTCCATTCTTAATGATGGGTCCAAAATATATCACCAAAACACAATCCATTCTTAATGATGGTCCAAAATACATCAACAGAACACACTCCATTCTTAATGATGTCCAAAATATATCACCAGAACACAATCCATTCTTAATGATGGGTCCAAAGTACATCACCAGAACACACTCCTTTGTTAATGATGGGTCCAAAATACATCACCAGAACACACTCCATTCTTAATGATTTGTCCAAAATACATGAACAAAACACAATCCATTCTTAATGATGGGTCCAAAATACATCATCAGAGCACCCTCCATTCTTAATGATGGTCCAAAATATATCACCAGAACACACTCCATTCTTAATGATGAGTCCAAAATACATCACCAGAACACACTCCATTCTTAATGATGGGTCCAAAATATATCAGCAGAAAACAATCCATTCTTAATGATGGGTCCAAAATACATCACCAGAACACACTCCATTCTTAATGATGGGTCCAAAATATATCACCAGAACACACTCCATTCTTAATGATGGATACAAAATATATCACCAGAACACACTCCATTCTTAATGATGGGTCCAAAATATATCACCAAAACACACTCCATTCTTAATGATGGATCCAAAATATATCACCAGAACACACTACGTTCTTAATGATGGGTTCAAAATAGATCACCAGAACACACTACATTCTTAATATCGGTCCAAAACATATCACCAAAACACACTCCATTCTTAATGACGGGTCCAAAATATATCACCAGAACACAATCCATTCTTAATGATGGGTCCAAAATACATCACCAGAACACACTCCATTCTTAATGATGGGTCCAAAATACATCACCAAACACACTCCATTCTTAATGATGGGTCCAAAATACATCACCAGAACACACTCCATTCTTAATGATGGGTCCAAAATACATCACCAGAACACACTCCATTCTTAATGATGGGTCCAAAATATATCACCAGAACACACTCCATTCTTAATGATGGGTCCAAAATACATCACCAGAACACACTCCATTCTTAATGATGGGTCCAAAATACATCACCAGAACACACTCCATTCTTAATGATGGGTCCAAAATACATCACCGGAGCACACTCCATTCTTACTGATGGCTCCAAGATATATCACCAGAACACACTCCATTCTTAATGATGGGTCCAAAATATATCACCAGAACACACTCCATTCTTAATGATGGATCCAAAATACATCAACAGATCACGCTCCATTCTTAATTATCTGTCCAAAACATATCACCAAAACATACTCCATTCTTTATGATCGGTCCAAAATACATCACCAGAACACAATCCATTCTTAATGATGGGTCCAAAATTCATCACCAGATCACACTCCATTCTTAATGATGGGTCCAAAATACATCACCGGAACACACTCCATTCTTAATGATGGGTCAAATACTATCACCAAAGACACACTCCATTCTTAATGATGGGATCCAAAATACATCACCAGAACACACTCATTCTTAATGATGGTCCCAAAATACATCAGCAGAACACACTCTCATTCTTAATGATGTGTCCAAAATACATCACCAGAACACACTCCATTCTTAATGATGGTCCCAAAATACATCACCAGAACACACTCCATTCTTAATGATGGGTCCAAAATTCATCACCAGAACACAATCCATTCTTAATGTTGGGTCCAAAATACATCACTAGATCACACTCCATTCTTAATGATGGGTCCAAAATACATCACCGGAACACACTCCATTCTTAATGATGGGTCCAAAATACATCACCAGAACACACTCCATTCTTAATGATGGATCCAAAATACATCAGCAGAACACACTGTATTCTTAATGATGGGTCCAAAATTCATCACCAGAACACACTCCATTCTTAAGGAATGGTCCAAAATACATCACCAGAACACACTCCATTCTTAATGATGGGTCCAAAATATATCACCAGAACACACTCCATTCTTAATGATGGATCCAAAATACATCAGCAGAACACACTCCATTCTTAATGAATGGCCCAAAATACATCAGCAGAACACACTCCATTCTTAATGATGTGTCAAAATATATCACCAGAACAAACACCATTCTTAATGAATGGCCCAAAATACATCACCAGAACACACTCCATTCTTAATGATGGGTCCAAAATACATCACCAGAACACACTCCATTCTTAATGATGGGTCCAAAATATATCACCCAGAACACAGTCCCATTCTTAATGATGGGATCCCACAATATATAATCAAAACACACTCCATGTCTTAATGATGGGAATCCCAAATACCGTTCACCAAAGCAGCAGCTCCATTCTTAATGATGTAAGTCCACATATATCATCAGCAGAAGCACACTGGCCATTGTTATGAGGGTTCAATGTATCATCAGGAACACACGCTCCAGTCTTAAATGATGGGTCCAAAATATCATCATCCAGAACACAACTGCCATTCTTAATGATGGTCCTAAAATGCATTCAGCCGAAAGCAAGACTCACATTCTTAATGATGTGTCCAAAATTACATCACCGAGAACAGCAATGCATTAGTTGAATGATGGGAATCCAAATAGTATCACATCCAGAACACACTCCATTCGTAATGACGGGTCCAGAATATAGTCACCAGGAACACAACTCCATTCTTAATGATGGTTTCCAAAATATATCACCAGAACACACTGCATTCTTAATGATGGGTCCAAAATATATCACCAGAACACACTCCATTCTTAATGACGGGTCCAAAATACATCACCAGAACACACTCCATTCTTAATGATGGGTCCAAAATATATCAACAAAACACATTCCATTCTTAATGATGGATCGAAAATAATCACCAGAACACACTCCATTCTTAATGATGGGTCCAAAATATATCACTCGAACACAATCCATTCTTAATGATGGGTCCAAAATATATCACCAGAACACACTCCATTCTTAATGATGGGTCCAAAATATATCACCAGAACACACTCCATTCTTAATGATGGGTCCAAAATATATCACCAGAACACACTCCATTCTTAATGATGGATCCAAAATATATCACCAGAACACACTCCATTCTTAATGATGGTTCCAAAATATATCACCAGAACACACTCCATTCTTAATGATGGGTCCAAAATACATCACCAGAACACACTCCATTCTTAATGATGGGTCCAAAATATATCACCAGAACACAATCCATTCTTAATGATGTGTCCAAAATATATAACCAGAACACAATCTATTCTTAATGATGGGTCCGAAAATACATCACCAGACACACTCCATTCTTAATGATGGGTCCAAAATATATCACCAGAATACAATCCATTCTTAATGATGGTTCCAAAATACATCACCAGAACACACTCCATTCTTAATGATGGGATCCAAAATCATTCACCAGAACACACTCCATTCTTAATGATGGTCCAAAATACATCACCAGAACACAATCCATTCTTAATGATGGGTCCAAAATACATCACCAGAACACACTCCATTCTTAATGATGGGTCCAAAATACATCACCAGATACACACTCCATTCTTAATGATGGGTCCAAATATCATCACCAGAACACACTCCATTCTTAATGAATGGTCCAAAATACATCACCAGAACACACTCCATTCTTAATGATGGGTCAAAATATATCACCAGAACAAACACCATTCTTAATGATGGGTCCAAAATACATCACCAGAACACACTCCATTCTTAATGAATGGCCCAAAATACATCACCAGAACACACTCCATTCTTAATGATGGTTCCAAAATACATCACCAGAACACAATCCATTCTTAATGATGGGTCCAAAATACATCACCAGAACACACTCCATTCTTAATGATGGGTCCAAAATACATCACCGGAACACACTCCATTCTTAATGATGGGTCCAAAATACATCACCAGAACACACTCCATTCTTAATGAATGGTCCAAAATACATCACCAGAACACACTCCATTCTTAATGATGGGTCCAAAATATATCAGCAGAAAAAAATCCATTCTTAATGATGAATCCAAAATACATCACCAGAACACACTCCATTCTTAATGATGGGTCCAAAATACATCACCAGAACACACTCCATTCTTAATGATGGGTCCAAATACATCACCAGAACACACTCCATTCTTAATGATGGGTCCAAATTATATCAGCAGAACACAATCCATTCTTAATGATGGTTCCAAAATATCATCACCAGAACACACTCCATTCTTAATGATGGGTCCAAAATACATCACCAGAACACACTCCATTCTTAATGATGGTACAAAATATATCACCAGAACACAATCCATTCTTAATGATGGGTCCAAAATACATCACAGGAACACACTCATTCTTAATGATGGATACAAAATACATCACCAATACACATTCCATTCATAATGATGGGTCCCAAATACATCACCAGGACACAATCCATTCTTACTGATGGCTCCAACATAGATCACCATAACACACTCCATTCTTAATGATGGTTCCAAAATATATCACCGAAATACAACTCCATTCTAAATGATGGATCCAAAATACATCACCAGAACACGACTCCATTCTTAATGATGGTCCAAAATACTATCACCAGAAACACACTCCATTCTTAATGATGGATCCAAAATACATCACCAGAACACACTCCATTCTTAATGATGGGTCCAAAATACATCACCAGAACACACTCCATTCTTAATGATGGATCCAAAATACATCAGCAGAACACACTCCATTCTTAATGAATGGCCCAAAATACCACCCAAACACACCCATTCTTAATGATGGGTCCAAAATATATCACCAAACACATCCATTCTAAATGATGGATCCAAAATACTTCAACAGAACACATTCCATTCTTATAATGGCTCCAAATATATCACCCAAACACACTCCATTCTTAATGATGGGTCCAAAATACATCACCAGAACACATCCATTCTTAATGATGGGTCCAAAATACATCACCATAAACAATCCAGTCTTAATGATGGGCCTAAAATATATCACGAGAACACACTCCATTCTTAATGATGGTTCCAAAATATATCACCATAACACAATCCATTCTTAATGATGGGTCCAAAATATATCATCAGAACACACTCCATTCTTAATGATGGGTCCAAAATACATCACCAAAGCAGACTCCATTCTTCATGATGGGTCCAAAATACATCACCAGAACACACTGCATTGTTAATGATGGGTCCAAAATTCATCACCAGAACACACTCCATTCTTAATGATGGGTCCAAAATACATCACCAGAACACACTCCATTCTTAATGATGGGTCCAAAATACATCACCAGAACACACTCCATTCTTAATGATGGGTCCAAAATATATCACCAGAACACACTCCATTCTTAATGATGGGTCCAAAATATATCACCAGAACACACTCATTCTTAATGAATAGGGCCAAAATATATCACCACAGACACACTCCATTCTAATGATGGGATCCAAAATTACTATCACAGAACAAACACCATTCTTAATGATGGATCCAAAATTCATCAGCAGAACACACTCCATTCTTAATGAATGGTCCAAAATACATCAGCAGAACACACTCCATTCTTAATGAATGGTCCAAAATACATCACCAGAACACACTCCATTCTTAATGATGGGTCAAAAGATATCACCAGAACATACACCATTCTTAATGATGGGTCCAAACTTCATCACCAGAACACACTCCATTCTTAATGATGATCCGAAATATGTCACCATACACACACTCCATTCTTAATGATGGGTCCAAAATATATCACCAAACCACACTCATTCTTAATGATGGATCCAATATACATCACCAGAACACAATCCATTCTTAATGATGGTCCAAAAAATATCACCAGAACACACTCCATCTTAATGATGGGTTCCAAAATACATCACCAAGAACACAATCCATTCTATAATGATGGATCCAAAATACATCACCAGACACACTGCCATTGCTTAATGATGGTGTCCAGAATACATCACCAGGACACACTCCATTCTTAATGATGGGTCTCCAAAATATATCACCAGAACACACATCCATTCTTAAGGATGGTCCAAAATATATCACCAGAAACACAATCCATTCTTAATGATGGATCCAAAATACATCACCAAAAACACTCCATTCTTAATGATGGGTCCAAAGATATATCACCAAAGACACACTCCATTCTAAATGATGGGTCCAAATACATCAACAGAACACACTCCATTCTTATGATGGCTCCAAGATATATCACCCAATCACACTGCATTCTTAATGATGGGTCCAAAATGCATAACCAGAACACACTCCATTCTTAATGATGAATCCAAAATATATCCAGAACACACTCCATTCTTAATGATGATCCAAAATATATCACCAAAACACACTCCATTCTTAATGATGGTTCCAAAATACATCAGCAAAGCACACTCCATTCTTAATGATGGGTCCAAATTACATCACCAGAACACACTGCATTCTTAATGATGGGTCCAAATGTATCACCAGAACACACTCCATTCTAAATGATGGTTCCAAAATATATCACCATAACACAATCCATTCTTAATGATGGTCCAAAATATATCATCAGAATACACTCCATTCTTAATGATGGGTCCAAAATATATCACCAATGCACACTCCATTCATCATGATGGGTCCAAAATACATCACCAGAACACACTGCATTCTTAATGATGGGTCCCAAATGTATCACCAGAACACACTCCATTCTTAATGATGGTCCAAAATATATCACCAGACACATTCCATTCTTAATGATGGTTCCAAAATATATCACCAGAACACACTCCATTCTTAATGATGGGTCCGAAATACATGACCAAAGCTGACTCCATTCTTCATGATGGGTCCAAAATATATCACCAAAATACAATCCATTCTAAATGATGAATCCAAAATACATCAACAGAACACACTCCATTCTTAATGATGCTTCCAAAATATATCACCAGAACACAATCCATTCTTAATGATGGGTCCAAAAATATCACCAGAACACACTCCATTCTTAATGATGAGTCCGAAATATGTCACCATAATACACTCCATTCTTCATGATGGGTCCAAAATATATCACCAAAATACAATCCATTCTAAATGATCGATCCAAAATACATCAACAGAACACACTCCATTCTTAATGATGCTTCCAAAATATATCACCAGATCCCACTCCATTCTTCATGATGAGTCCGAAATATGTCACCATATCACACTCCATTCTTAATGATGGGTCCAAAATATATCACCATAACACAATACATTCTAAATGATGGATCCAAAATACATCTACAGAACACACTCCATTCTTAATGATGGGTCCAAAATATATCACCAGAACACACTCCATTCTTAATGATGGGTCCAAAATATATCACCAGAACACTCTCAATTCTTAATGATGGGTCCAAAATATGTCACCAGAAACACACCATTCTTAATGATGGTCCAAAATACATCAACAGAACACACTCCATTCTTAATGATGGGTCCAAAATATATCACCAGAACACATCCATTCTTAATGATGTTTCCAAAATAATCACCAGACACATCACTTTCTTAATGATGGGTCCAAAATATATCACCAGAACACAGTCCATTCTTAATGATGGTTCCAAAATATATCACCAGAACACAATCCATTCTTAATGATGGGTCCAAAATACATCACCAGAACGCACTCCATTCTTAATGATGGGACCAAAACACATCACCAGAACACACTCCATTCTTAATGATGGGTCCAAAGTACATCACCGGAACACACTCATTCTTAATGATGGGTCCAAAATACATCACCAGAACACACTCATTCTTAATGATGGTCCAAATACATCACCAGAACACACTCCATTCTTAATGATGGTTCCAAAATACATCACCAGAACACACTCCATTCTTAATGATGGTCCAAAATATCATCACCAGAACACACTCCATTCTTAATGATGGGTCCAAAATACATCACCAGAACACACTCCATTCTTAATGATGGTCCAAAATATATCACCAGAACACACTCCATTCTTAATGATGGGTCCAAAATACATCACCAGAACACACTCCATTCTTAATGATCAATCCAAAATATATCACCAGAACACACTCCATTCTTAATGAATGGCCCAAAATACATCACCAGAACACACTCCATTCTTAATGATGGATCCAAAATATATCACCAAACCACACTGCATTCTTAATGATGGGTCCAAAATATATCACCAGAACACACTCCATTCTTAATGATGAATCCAAAATATATCACCAGAACACACTCCATTCTTGATGATGAATCCAAAATATATCACCAAAACACACTCCATTCTTAATGATGGGTCCAAAATACATCACCAAAGCAGACTCCATTCTTCATGATGGGTCCAAATTACATCACCAGAACACACTGCATTGTTAATGATGGGTCCAAATGTATCACCAGAACACACTCCATTCTTAATGATGCGTCCAAAATATATCACCAGAACCCACTCCATTCTTAATGATGTGTCCAAAATACATCTTCAGAACACACTCCATTCTTAATGATGGGTCCAAAATACATCACCAAAGCAGACTCCATTCATCATGATGGGTCCAAAATACATCACCAGAACACACTGCATTGTTAATGATGGGTCCAAATGTATCACCAGAACGCAATCCATTCTTAATGATGGGTCCAAAATACATCACCAGAACACACTCCATTCTTAATGATGGATACAAAATATATCACCAGAACACACTCCATTCTTAATGATGGGTCCAAAATACATCACCAGAACACACTCCATTCTTAATGATGGGTCCAAAATACATCACCAGAACACACTCCATTCTTAATGATGGGTCCAAAATACATCACCAGAACACACTCCATTCTTAATGATGGATACAAAATACATCACCAGAACACACTCCATTCTTAATGATGGGTCCAAAATACATCACCAGAACACACTCCATTCTTAATGATGGATCCAAAATACATCACCAATACACACACCATTCATAATGATGGGTCCAAAATACGTCCCCCGAGCACTCTACATTCTTAATGATGGGTCCAAAATACATCACAGAACACACTCCATTCTTAATGATGGGTCCAAAATATATCAGCCAGAACACACTCCATTCTTAATGATGGGTCCAAAATACATCACCAGAACACACTCCATTCTTAATGATGGTCCAAAATACATCACCAGAACACACTCATTCTTAATGATGGATCCAAAATACATCACCAGAACACACTCCATTCTTAATGATGGGTCCAAAATACATCACCAGACACACTCCATTCTTAATGATGGGTCCAAAATATATCACCAGAACACACTCCATTCTTAATGATGGGTCCAAAATACATCACCAGGACACACTCCATTCTTAATGATGGCTCCAAGATATATCACCCAAAGACACTCCATTCTTAATGATGCGGTCAAAATATATCACCAAACACACTCCATTCTTAATGATGGGTCCAAAATACATCTTCAGAACACACTCCATTCTTAATGATGGGTCAAAATACATCACCAGAACACACTCCATCTTAATGATGGTCCAAAATAATCACCAGAACACACTCCATTCTTAATAATGGGACCAAAACACATCACCAGGACACACTCCATTCTTAATGATGGGTCCAAAATACATCACCGGAACACCCTCCATTCTTACTGATGGCTCCAAGATATATCACCCAAACACACTCCATTCTTAATGATGGGTCCAAAATATATCACCAAAATACAATCCATTCTAAATGATGGATCCAAAATACATCAACAGATCACATCCGTTCTTACTGATGGCTCCAAGATATATCACCAAACACACTCCATTCTTAATGATGGGTCCAAATAAACATCACCAGAACACAGTCCATTCTTAATGATGGGTCCAAAGTACATCACCATAACACAAACCATTCTTAATGATGGATCCAAAATACATCTACAGAACACACTCCATTCTTAAATATGGTTCCAAAATATATTACCATAACACAATCCATTCTTAATGATACATCCAAAATATATCGCCAAAACACACTCCATTCTTAATGATGGGTCCAAAATTCCTCACCAAAGTAGACTCCAGTCATCATGATGGGTCCAAAATACATCACTAGAACACACTGCATTGTTAGTGATGGGTCCAAATGTATCACCAGAACGCAATCCATTCTTAATGATGCGTCCAAAATATATCACCAGAACCCACTCCATTCTTAATGAATGTTCCAAAATACATCACCAGAACACACTCCATTCTTAATGATGGGTCCAAAATATATCACCAGAACACACACCATTCTTAATGATGGGTCCAAAATACATCAGCAGAACACACTCCATTCTTAATGATGGTCCAAAATACTATCACCAAAACACACTCCATTCTTCATGATGGGTCCAAATATATCACCAGAACAACTCCATTCTTAATGATGGGTCCAAAATACATCACCAGGACACACTCCATTCTTAATGATGGCTCCAAAATACATCACCAGAACACACTCCATTCTTAATGATGGTCCAAAATACATCACCAGAACACAACTCCATTCTTAATGATGATCCAAAATACATCACCAGAACACACTCCATTCTTAATGATGCATCCAAAATACATCACCAGAACACACTCCATTCTTAATGATGGGTCCAAATACATCAGCAGGACACACCTCCATTCTTAATGATGGGTCCAAAATACATCACCGAGAACAAACTCCATTCTTAATGATGGTCCAAAATACATCACCAGAACACACTCCATTCTTAATGATGGGGTCAAAATACATCACCAGAACACACTCCATTTCTTAATGATGGGTCCAAATACTATCACCAGAACACACTCATTCTTAATGATAGGGTCCTAAAATGATTCACCAATAACAAACTCCTCTTAATGATGGGTCAAAATACATCACCAGAACAAACAGTCCATTCTTAATGATGATCCAAAATACATCACAGAACACACTCCATTTTTAATGATGGTTCCAAAATAATATCACAGAACACACTCCATTCTTAATGATGAGTCCAAAATACATAACCAGAACACACTCCTTCTTAATGATGGGTCCAAAATATCATCACCAGAAACACAATCATTCTTAATGATGGGTCCAAAATACATCACCAGAGACACATCTCATTCTTAATGATGGGTCCAAAATACATCACCAGAACACACTCCATTCTTAATGATGGTCCAAAATATATCACCAGAACAAACTCCATTCTTAATGATGGGTCTAAAATTCATCACCGAACACACTCCATTCTTAATGATGGGTCCAAAATAACTCACCAGAACACACTCCATTCTTAATGATGGATCCAAAATACATCACCAGAACACACTCCATTCTTAATGATGGGTCCAAAATACATCACCAGAACACACTCCATTCTTAATGATGGGTCCAAAATATATCTCCAGAACACAATCCATTCTTAATGATGGGTCCAAAATACATCACCAGAACAAACACCATTCTTAATGATGGATCCAAAATACATCAGCAGAACACACTCTATTCTTAATGATGGGTCCAAAGACATCACCAGAACACACTTCCATTCTTAATGATGATCCAAAATACATCACCAGAACACACTCCATTCTTAATGATGGGTTCCAAAATACATCACCAGAACACACTCCATTCTTAATGATGGGCCCAAAATATATCACCAGAACACATTCCATTCTTTGATGGGTCCAAAATATATCACCAGAACAAACACCATTATTAATGATGGGTCCGAAATACATCACCAAATCACACTCCATTCTTCATGATGGGTCCAAAATATATCACCAAAATACAATCCATTCTAAATGATGAATCCAAAATACATCATCAGAACACACTCCATTCTTAATGATGGGTCCAAAATATATCACCAGAACACAATCCATTCTTAATGATGGGTCCAAAATACATCACCAGAACACACTCCATTCTTCATGATGAGTCCGAAATATGTCACCATAATACACTCCATTCTTAATGATGGGTCCAAAATATATCACCAAAATACAATCCATTCTAAATGATCGATCCAAAATACATCAACAGAACACACTCCATTCTTAATGATGCTTCCAAAATATATCACCAGAACACACTCCATTCTTCATGATGAGTCCAAAATATGTCATCATAACACAATCCATTCTTAATGATGTGTCCAAAATATATCACCATAACACAATCCATTCTTTATGATGGGTCCAAAATTCATCACCAGAACACATTCCATTCTTAATGGTGGGTCCAAAATACATTTCCAGAACACACTACATTCTTAATGATGGTCCAAAATATATCACCAGAACAACTCCATTCTTAATGATGGGTCCAAAATATATCAAAACACACTCCATTCTTAATGATGGTTCCAAAATACATCACCAAAGCAGACTCCATTCTTAATGATGTGTCCAAAATATATCACCAGAACACACTCCATTCTTAATGATGAATCCAAAATATATCACCAAAACAGACTCCATTCTTCATGAAGGGTCCAAAATATATCACCCGAACACATTGCATTCTTAATGATGGTTCCAAAATATATCACCAGAACACACTCCATTCTTGATGATGGATCCAAAATACATCACCAGAACACACTTCATTCTTAATGATGGATCCGAAATACATCACCAAACACACTCCATTCTTAATGATGGTTCCAAAATACATCACCAGAACACACTCCATTCTTAATGATGGGTCCAAAATTATCACCAGAACACACTCCATTCTTAATGATGGGTCCAAAATATATCACCAAACACACTCCATTCTTAATGATGGGTCCAAAATACATCACCAGAACACACTCCATTCTTAATGATGGGTCCAAAATACATCACCAGAACACACTCCATTCTTAATGATGGGTCCAAAATACATCACCAGAACACAATCCATTCTTAATGATGGGTCCAAAATATATCACCAGAACACACTCCATTCTTAATGATGGGTCCAAAATACATCACCAAAACACACTCCATTCTTAATGATGGGTCCAAAATATATCACGAGAAAACAATCCATTCTTAATGATGGGTCCAAAATACATAACCAGAAACACACTCCATTCTTAATGATGGGTCCAAATATATCAGCAGAATCACACTCCATTCTTAATGATGGGTCCAAAATATATCACCAGAACACACTCCATTCTTAATGATGGGTCCAAAATACATCACCAGAACACACTCCATTCTTAATGATGAATCCAAAATATATCACCAAAACACACTCCATTCTTAATGATGGGTCCAAAATACATCACCAAAGCAGACTCCATTCTTCATGATGGGTCCAAAATACATCACCAGAACACACTGCATTGTTAATGATGGGTCCAAATGTATCACCAGAACACACTCCATTCTTAATGATGGTTCCAAAATATATCACCAAAGCAGACTCCATTCTTAATGATGTGTCCAAAATATATCAACAAAACACACTCCATTCTTAATGATGGGTCCAAAATACATCACAAGGACACACTCCATTCTTAATAATGGATCCAAAATACTTCAGCAGAACACACTCTATTCTTAATGATGGGTCCAAAATATATAACCAGAACACAATCTATTCTTAATGATTAGTCCAAAATATATCACCAGAACCCACTCCATTCTTAATGATGGGTCCAAAATACATCACCAGAAAACACTCCATTCTTAATGATGGGTCCAAAATACATCACCAGAACACACTCCATTCTTAATGATGGGTCCAAAATACATCACCAGAACACATTCCATTCTTAATGATGGGTCCAAAATACATCACCAGAACACACTCCATTCTTAATGATGGGTCCAAAATACATCACCAGAACAAACTCCATTCTTAATGATGGATCCAAAATACATCAGCAGAACACACTCCATTCTTAATGATGGCCCAAAATACATCAGCAGAACACACTCCATTCTTAATGATGGGTCAAAATATATCACCAGAACAAACACCATTCTTAATGAATGGCCCAAAATACATCACCAGAACACACTCATTCTTAATGATGGAGTCCCAAAATATATCACCAGAACACACACCATTCTTAATGATGGGTCAAAATACATCACCATAACACACTCCATTCTTAATGATGGTCCAAAAGTACATCAGCAGAACACACTCCATTCTTAATGATGGGTCCAAAATACATCACCAGAACACACTCCATTCTTAATGATGGGTCCAAAATACATCACCAGATCACACACCATTCTTAATGATGGGTCCAAAATACATCACCAGAACACACTCCATTCTTAATGATGGGTCCAAAATACATCACCAGAACACACTCCATTCTTAATGATGAATCCAAAATATATCACCAAAGCAGACTCCATTGTTCATGATGGGTCCAAAATCCATCACCAGGACACACTCCATTCTTAATGATGGGTCCAAAATACATCGCCGGAACACCCTCCATTCTTACTGATCGCTCCAATATATATCACCCAAGCACACTCCATTCTTAATGATGGGTCCAAAATATATCACCAAAACACAATCCATTCTAAATGATGGATCCAAAATATATCACCAAAACACATGCCATTCTTAATGATGGGTCCAAAGTACATCACCAAAACAGACTCCATTCTTAATGAAGGGTCCAAAATATATCACCAGAACACATTGCATTCTTAATGATGGTTCCAAAATATATCACCGAAATACAATCCATTCTTAATGATGGGTCCAAAATACATCACCGGAACACACTCCATTCTTAATGATGGCTCCAAAATATATCACCCAAACACACTCCATTCTTAATGATGGGTCCAAAATACATAACCAGAACACACTCCATTCTTAATGATGGTTCCAAAATACACCATAACACAATCCATTCTTAATGATGGATCCAAAATACATCACAGAACACACTCCATTCTAAATGATGGGTCCAAAATATTCACCAGAACACAATCCATTCTTAATGATGGTCCAAAATATATCACCAGAACACACTCCATTCTTAATGATGGGTCCAAAATACATCACAAGCACACTCCATTCTTAATGATGGGTCCAAAATATCATCACCAGAACACACTCCATTCTTAATGATGGGTCCAAATATATCACCAGAACACACTCCATTCTTAATGATGGGCCCAAATATCATCCCAGAACAAACTCCATTCTAAATGATGAATCCAAAATACATCACCAGAACACACTCCATTCTTAATGATGGGTCCAAAATACATCACCAGAACACACTCCATTCTTAATGATGGGTCCAAAATACATCACCAGAACACACTCCATTCTTAATGATGGATACAAAATTCATCACCAGAACACAATCCATTCTTAATGATGGGACCAAAATACATCACCAGAACACACTCCATTCTTAATGATGGGTTCAAAATACATCACCAGAACACACTCCATTCTTAGTGATGGGTCCAAAATACATCACCGGAACTCACTCCATTCTTAATGATGGGTTCAAAATACATCACCAGAACACACTCCATTCTTAGTGATTGGTCCAAATACATCACCAGAACACACTCCATTCTTAATGATGGGTCCAAAATACATCACAGAACACACTCCATTCTTAATGATGATCCAAAATACATCACAGAACACACTCCATTCTTAATGATGGTTCCAAAATATATCACCGAAATACAATCCATTCTAAATGATGGATCCAAAATACATCACCAGAACACAATCCATTCTTAATGATGGGTCCAAAATATATCACCAGAACACACTGCATTGTTAATGATGGGTCCAAATGTATCACCAGAACACAATCCATTCTTAATGATGGGTCCAAAATACATAACCAGAACACACTCCATTCTTAATGATGGGTCCAAAATTCATCTCCAGAACACACTCCATTCTTAATGATGGTTCCAAAATATATCACCAGAACACAATCCATTCTTAATGATGGGTCCAAAATATATTATCAGAACACACTCCATTCTTAATGATGGGTCCAAAATAGATCACCAAAACACACTCCATTCTTAATGATGGGTCCAAAACATATCACCAAAACATACTCCATTCTTAATGACGGGGTCCAAAATACATCACCAGAACACACTCCATTCTTAATGATGGCTCCAAAATATATCAACAAAACACATTCCATTCTTAATGATGGGTCCAAAATAATCACCAAAACACACTCCATTCTTAATGATGGATGCAAAATACATAACCAATACACAAACCATTCATAATGATGTGTTCCAAAATCATCACCAGAACACACTCCATTCTTAATGATGGTCCAAATATATCACCATAACACACTCCATTCTTAATGATGTGTCCAAAATACATCACCAAAACACATCCATTTTTAATGATGGGTCCAAAATACATCACCAGGACACACTCCAGTCTTAATGATGGGTTCAAAATACATCACCAGAACACACTCCATTCTTAGTGATGGGTCCAAAATACATCACCGGAACTCACTCCATTCTTAATGATGGGTTCAAAATACATCACCTGAACACACTCCATTCTTAGTGTGGATACAAATACATCACCAGAACACACTCCATTCTTAATGATGGGTCCAAAATTCATCACCAGAACACACTCCATTCTTAATGATGGTTCCAAAATATATCACCAGAACACAATCTATTCTTAATGATGATCCAAATATATCACCAGAACACACTCCATTCTTAATGATGGGTCCAAAATACATCATCAGAGCCCCCTCCATTCTTAATGTTGGTTCCAAAATACATCAAGCAAAACACACTCCATTCTTAATGAGGATCCAAAATACATCACCAGAACACACTCCATCTTAATGATGGTCCAAAATACATCACCAGGCAACTCCATTCTTAATGATGGGTCCAAAATACATCACCAGAACACACTCCATTCTTAATGATGGGTCCAAAATACATCTCCAGAACACACTCCATTCTTAATGATGGGTCCAAAATACATCACAAGGACACACTCCATTCTTAATGATGGGTCCAAAATTCATCTCCAGAACACACTCCATTCTTAATGATGGATCCAAAATACATGAGCAGAACACACTCCATTCTTAATGATGGGTCCAAAATACATCACCAGAACACACTCCATTCTTAACGAATGGTCCAAAATACATCAGCAGAACACACTCTATTCTTAATGATGGGTCTTAAATTCATCACCAGAACACACTCCATTCTTAATGATGGGTCCAAAATACATCACCAGAACACACGCTATTCTTAATGATGGGTCCAAAATTCATCACCAGAACACACTCCATTCTTAATGAATGGTCCAAAATACACCCACCAGAACACACTCCATTCTTAATGATGATCCAAAATACATCAGCAGAACACACTCTATTCTTAATGATGCGTCCAAAATTCATCACCAGAACACACTCCATTATTAATGATGTGTCCAAAATACATCACCAGAACAAGCTCCATTCTTAATGATGAATCCAAAATACATCACCAGAACACAATCAATTTTTAATGATGATCCAAAATTCATCACCAGAACACACTCCATTCTTAATGATGGGTCCAAAATACATCACCAGAACACACTCCATTCTTAATGATGGATCAAAAGATATCACCAGAACACACTCCATTCTTAATGATGGGTCCAAACTACATCACCAGAACACTCCATTCTTAATGATGCTTCCAAAATATATCACCAGAAAACAATCCATTCTTAATGATGGGTCCAAAGCATATCACCAAAACACTCTCCATTCTTTATGATCGGTCCAAAATACATCACCGGCACACACACTCCATTCTTAATGATGGGTCCATAATACATCACCAAAACACACTCCATTCTTAATAATGGGTCCAAAACACATCACCAGGACACACTCCATTCTTAATGATGTTCCAAAAATATCACCAGAACATACTCCATTCTTAATGATGAATCAAAATATATCACCAGAACACACTCCATTCTTAATGATGGGTCCAAAATATATCACCATAACACAATCCATTCTTAATGATGGATCCAAAATACATCACCAGAACACACTCCATTCTTAATGATGGGTCCAAAATACATCACCAGAACACACTCCATTCTTATGATGGGTCCAAAATACATCACCAGAACACACTCCATTCTTAATGATGGTCCAAAATACATCACCAGATACACTCCATTCTTAATGATGGAGTCCAAAACATATCACCAAAACACACTCCATTCTTTATGATCGGTCCAAATACATCACCGGAACACAATCCATTCTTAATGATGGGTCCAAAATACATCACCAGAACACACTCCATTCTTAATGATGGGTCCAAAATACATCACCAGGACACACTCCATTCTTAATGATGGGTCCAAAATACATCACCAGAACACACTCCATTCTTAATGATGGGTCCAAAATACATCACCCAAACACACTCCATTCTTAATGATGGTTCCAAAATATATCACCAGAACACAATCCATTCTTAATGATGGTCCAAAATACATCACCAGAACACACTCCATTCTTAATGATGGGTCCAAAATACATCACCAGAACACACTCCATTCTTAATGAATGGTCCAAAATACATCACCAGAACACACTCCATTCTTAATGATGGGTCCAAAATACATCACCAGAACACACTCCATTCTTAATGATGGATCCAAAATATATCACCAGAACACAATCCATTCTTAATGATGTGTCCAAAATACATCACCAGAACACACTCCATTCTTAATGATGGATGCAAAATACATCACCAGAACACACTCCATTCTTAATGAATGGCCCAAAATACATAACCAGAACACACTCCATTCTTAATGATGGTCCAAAATACATCACCAGAACACACTCCATTCTTAATGATGGGTCCAAATACATCACCAGAACACACTCCATTCTTAATGATGAGGTCCAAAATATATCACCAGAACACAATCCATTCTTAATGATGGGTCCAAATATATCACCAGAACACACTCCATTCTTAATGATGGATCCAAAATACATCACCAGAACACACTCCATTCTTAATGATGGGTCCAAAATACATCACCAGAACACACTCCATTCTTAATGATGGCCAAAATACATCACCAGAACACACTCCATTCTTAATGATGGGTCCAAAATACATACCAGAACACACTCCTTCTTAATGATGGATCCAAAATACATCAACAGATACAAAGCTCCATTCTTAATGATCGGGTCCAAATACATATCACAAGGAACACACTCCATTTTAATGATCGGATCAAAATTACATCAGCCTAAGGAAAAAAAACCACGTCCATTCTTAATGATGGTCCAAATATCATCAGCCAAGAAAAAACAATCCATTCTATGATGGGATCCAAAATACATAACGCCAGATCACACTTCATTCGTTAATGATGGGATACAAAATATATCACGAAGAACACAATCCATTCTTAATGATGGGTCCAAAAGTACATCATCCCGGAACACAATTCATTCGTAATGATTGGGATACAAAATACATTCACCAATAACAAACACTCCATTCGTAATGATGGGATCAAAATACATCAGCCAGGACAACACTCTATTCTATAAGTGATGGGTCCAAAATTACATCACCAGGAACACATCCACCATTCTTAATGAATGGGTTCAAATACATCACCTGAAACACACGTCCATTCTTAGTGATGAGTCCAAAATATATCACCAGAACACAATCCATTTTAATGATGGGTCCAAAATATATCACAGAACACACTCCATTCTAATGATGAGTCCAAAATATATCACAGAACACACTCCATTCTTAATGATGGGTCCAAATACATCACCAGAACACAACTCCATTCTTAATGATGGTCCAAAATACATCACCAAACACACTCATTCTTAATGATGGGTCCAAAATAGATCACCAAAACAAACTCCATTCTTAATGACGGGTCCAAAATACATCACCAGAACAAACTCCATTCTTAATGATGGGTCCAAAATTATCACCAGAACACCTCATTCTTCATGATGAGTCCAAATATATCACCATAACACACTCCATTCTTAATGATGGGTCCAAAATCATCACAAAACACACTCCATTCTTAATGATGGTCCAAAATACATCACCAGAACACACTCCATTCTTAATGATGGGTCCAAAATACATCCAGAACACACTCCATTCTTAATGATGG